>NC_072733.1:9787821-10087821 GCF_026930045.1 Uloborus diversus | reverse complement strand
TTTGTTCCTACAATCACAATCACCAGAAGAAGCTCGTAACTTGAAATATTAACGATCACTGACACTGACGTCTGTCACATTAAAAAATAAAATAAAAATAAAGTTTCCAGAATAAACTTAAAATTTTTAAAAAACTTTAGGATGTGTTCAAATGATAAAACTATGTAACAACACCAAATAAGAATAAAAAATACAGAAAATGTTGTTTGAGTACAATAATTTAGCCACCCTCTGTAAAATAAATACATTTTGATTTTAGAAAAATGTTACAACTACACAAATGGTACATTTCAAATAATTGATATTTAAGCTAGCTGAGGGAGAAAATAAGTTGATGGTAAAAAATCGAAGTTGAATTTTTTTTTTTTTTAAAGCTCTAAACGAACTTTTTACGTCTAATCAGATATACTAAAAGATCGGATCCCTTTACGACCCGAATTAGACTCATATATAATCAAGGGACCTTAAGAAACATTGCCAGCGTAGTTAAAAGAATATTGCTCATTACTGTGCAACAATTAATTGAAAACTTAATTTTTTTATGCGATAAACTTCTTCTGAATGTTATTTGTTCAAATTATCTCTTACAACGCGAAGCAAGAATTTGGAAAGCTTATTTAAAAACATAAATAAAAGGCTCATGCCTGTTTCAGTTTATTGCATTGTTTTATTTTGAATGTTAAAAGTAAGTTATAAACTGCTTGATATTCGTCTTTTTTTTTCATTTCGAAAATATTATGACATTTAGCTGCAAATTGTGAACCAAACATTTTTTGCATTCAATTGGAATTGATATACTGAATTTTTAGCGATGTTATTATTTTTCTTCTTTGAAGAAAAGTTGTTATTAGATTAAGAAAAACCCTGTAAGTGCGCAAAATATGCAGTTTTTGCATTATTTTTAAAAATAGGATTTCAGAAAAATTAGACATACACTTCTAAACACATCATGGTTTGGTTACCTTTTAGCTAGTGAATTCATTCAAATTTTCATATTTTGTTTTGCGCACAAATCTATCACCGAGCTTAACAAAAATGAAGATAACTCGATAAACTACATTGGTTGGCTGAAGCTGCGTAACAAAATACATATTTAAACTTCCATAAATATTTTTTCACCCCAAAAAAAGAACTGGTTAAGTTCTTAAGAAACAAAGTGTACAGATTTGGGTTGCAGAAAGTGAAATATTGTCCCTAGAAGTAACAATGTGTGAAAAAAAAAGGTTAGATTTATTGCTCTTTGATGTTTACTGATGAAAAAAAAACTACTTTCTGAAGATCTAAGGTAAATGTACCGATAATGGGCCATGCACTTATAATAAGTCACCTGTTTTGATTGGTAAAGATCAAACTTATAGGATATTTATAGAAACATGGGATGATGATTGGTTCAAACCTTTCCCTTCAAATATGCAAAAAAAAAAAAAAAGTTATCCTTTGTTATTTTAGGTATAGACGTTTGTTTCTCTAAAGTCGGGTTAACAGCTATTTTTTACCAACTCCACCAGATTTTCTAAGAAGTAAGTCTTACTTCTAGATGTAATTTTCCAAGAGATATCGTTTTTAAAGGATGTGTTTTCCCCTTTAATTGCCTATTTAAGAGTAAGTGGATGATGCTTATAAAACATGAAATATGTGTTTAAATGGTGGTCCATTTTATGTTTCTGTATTGTTCAATTGCTTCATTGATGGGAATGTTAGCCTATCACTGGAACATAAAAACATTTTTAGTTTGATATTTTGCTGTTTATTATATACTTTGATTAAACTTTCCCATCTTTTAATTTGAACGTTTTATTTGATAACCAGAATCAGTAGTGAACACAATGGCCCATTATTGATACATTTGGGGGGGGGGGGGTGTCCCAGTATTCGTACACTTATGACTAATTACTAATAAAACGAAGTGTTTCCTTTTAAAAAATGCAAAGTTAATTTTTTGCAGCTTGTACGTATTTATTATTTAAATACAATGAAAATAAATCTATTTTTTGGAATAACTATACGTATTTAAGTGGCTGAATTTACTGTGTGTGAATGGGGGGGGGGGGGTGTCATTACTGCTACTTCGATGCAATTATTGGAACATATTGAAAGTTAAGATGTATTATTATTTTTTAAAATTAAAGTATATTTTTAACGATTTCATGCATTAATAATAATGCATAGTTTCAAACTATGACAGATAAAAAATCTTATGAAAAAACTCTTGAAAACTTTTATTTTAACTAACTTAAAGTCTTTTAGCTGCCCATTATTGGTACATTTACCTTACCTTTTATCTTTTGAGGCCTGAAGAGGTCAGAAAATCCGACTAAGTTTTCATACATTAATCATTTGAAAGGAAAAGAACACAATGTGCTACTTACCTCTGCTGGAAATGAATATCCAGCTAGCGTATGCTCAGACCCTCTATCATCTGATCTTCCATAGTGTAAGTGAATTTCTTCGAAACGGTATCTGTAGGATAATGGACCTTCAGTAATATTGACCACAGTCTCTGGATCGTAAGATTCGGAACGAAATATTACGCTGTGTCCTGTGTTCATGATAGTTCCACTCACCTGTTCAACACATGTTTAAAGGCAATTGTCAGAAATTTTACTGCTGGTGAATTCCAGGAAAAAGGACACATGACACTTGAATTTTAAAAATTAATATTCTGTCACTTGCCATATACCATTCTCTTCAGAAATAAATGAATTTCTTGAATTTTAGCCTGTTTTCCCTCCATAGTTTGCTGACTTTCAGAAAATCAAGTTTTCTCTTTGTGTTTTTACAGAGCAAAAAATTTCTCTTTTTTGTTACATACTGTAATTTCAATACACTTATTATCAGAATATAATATTTAGGTTAACTTTTATCTTTTGAATGTCTAGTTAAAGCTTTTGTTAAGTAATTTAAAATTTCTTTATTTTTCAACCATGAAATAGGTCTATTCCTAAGGTGACAATTTGATGTCCTTCCGTTACCAAAATACTACATCTCAGTTAGTTCACCAAGAACCTATTGGGTATAGAAACTAATGTTTTTTTAAATGCAAAACAGAATTATGTCCCTTATCAATGAGGCATAGTTATAATTTCACTTGATATTTAATTTATATGGTTTTTAATGGTAACGGAAGGACAAAAAAAAATGGTAACGGAAGGAAATTTATCTATAAGTTAATATAGAGTAAAATTTTAGAATGCTAATAGAAAACAAACTATTATTTAAAGTTAGTAACCACATTTAAAACATATACAGTGGCTTCCAAAAGTGTTCGTACACTTTGAAATTTTTTAGTAAAACCAAAATAACGCGAAACTGAATTCAAATACGAAATCCAATATTTTTTCACATCATTCGTATGTCATTCTAAATACAACCCAGTAGTTTTTTCAAAACATTGACGGATCTTCTTTTTGAAATGGGTCAAAAACGAAAGGACAGAGAAATAACACACCACAAAAGTCATCGTACACTCAAATACTTTTGAATAAATTCACGATTAAAATTGTCATATGCCGTTTATTTAATATTTTTGCATTGTGTTGACCCTTAAAAGTCATTCGGCTTTAATTTTTTGTTTTTTTATTTCTTAACTAGCCGCCTGCGGCGACCAGCTGGTCCACCTTTTTACACAATTCACCTTTTTGCGCCAGGGTTGTCGCCTTCGGCGGCTGATTAGACAATTTAGCGACGGTATTAATCAATGTTTTTCTCTATATATCAATATTATCATTCGCCTTTTTACGCCAACGTTGGCTTCTTCGGCGGCTGCTTAAATAAATTTTGTGTTAAATAAAGTATTTTCTAGATCTATCTCCCGTTATGTCCTTTGTAATATTTTTAAAGGGGGGGGGGAGCACAAAGGGACTCTTCATGCAAATTTTGTCGGAAAATAACAAAAAGCACTTCCACTTTTATGTGAAAGCATTGTTTTTTCAAAGTCATGGTGTGTGTTTGTGTGTGGGGGGGGGGGGGTCATTGATCCCCCGTTGAAATTCCTCTATTTCTTACTGTCCATCTACTGTATCCACCTCTACATTTGTCCATATATAGTCCCTCTTTCTCTCTATCTATCTATCTATACGATCCATGCATATCTACCTCTGATAGTAATCAACAATCCTTTTCTATGTAAAAAAATAAAAAAAAAAAAAAAAAAAAAATTTTTTTGCTTTTTAATATCATCTCTCTATCTACCAAACCTAACCACCAATCCCTACAAAAATCATGCTAAATACCGCGGGCTTTATTTATTTACTTAAAATTGCAAGCAAAAAAAGGCTCTAAGTAAGTACCCATAAATATAGCAAAACGTCCAGAAAAAAAAAAAAAAAAAAAAAACAAAGAAGTTGGGAAAATAAGGATATGAAATCTTTGAACGTTGGAAAAAAAAATGAAGAGAAAGCAAACGATTTCAGTTAGGTCACGTGATTCGGAAGTGCGGAACTCAGCCGGCAATGCTTACAGGTCGCGTCGTGTTCTGCATTTAAAAAATTGTAATAAACAAAACTTTTGCGTATTTTTAAAAAACTTTTTTCTTCTGAAAGGGGCGGAATATTTTTACTATTACCAACTAAAATTTTGGAATTGAGGGCTCAATACTTTTTGCAGGATGGGTTTCGAAAAAAACTAAACCCAGAAAAAAATGCGAAATAAAGGTTTTTTAAAAAATTTATAAAAAAATACAAAAATTGCTCTACCTTCAAAATTTTTTCATTCATCATATTTAAAATTAAATTTCCTACACTATAGTACAAAAAATATTTGTGTGGTGCGATTGGTTCGGGGTCTGTGAGGTAAAAAGTACTAAAAAGTGCAAAAAAACGCATAAAACATTAAATAACTTTTTTTCTAATTAAAATATCAAAAATCGAAGCCCGAGGTGCACAACTTCAGCAAAAACTACACCTGTATACCAAATTTCATCTTTCTAGGCCTTACCGTTTTCCCAGGATGCGCGCCACACACACACACACAAACATCTTATTTTATTATATGTAATAGATATTGTGCTTATTACTTTAAAATGGCTGGTATTCGTAAAAAAAAAACAGCAAACACCATTCGAAATTTCATTTTTTTCCTCACGGTACCGGTAAATTGGTTTAAAATGTCTCAAAATTAGATAATTTATACCATTCCATAATAAAGTGCTAGATAAAATGCTTTAAAGAAAAGACTCGGACCGAAAACAAGGTAAGAAAAGGTCAGTTGGCAAAGTTAACAAAGCGTGATCGGAGATTTCGATACATGTTTCTTCAGAGTTAAACGAAAAATATTACATTTAATTTTCACCTAAAATTGTTCACCAAGTTCTCTGATTAGCATGATTAAATGGGACCTCTTCCCGCAGAAATTTTCTTGGTCGCGCGAAAAACAAAAAGTTTACGCTTTTCGTCACAAAATCAATGATAAATAAGCTCAAAACGTTTTAAAATTACAGCTTACTTACAAATAAAAATGAATTCAACATTTTTGGTTAAAGTGTTGTATTACTGTAAGTAGAAGAAAAAATTTGGAACTTCATCTTAAAAACTTAGTTGGATCAGTTAATCCGGACGGTGGAGGTGTTATAGTCTGAGGGTGCATATCAGCATCAGGACTTGGTAGTTGGGAATTTTTTGATAAAATAATGAATCATGCCGTTCCTTTAAATATTTTAAAACCGAATTTTGAACTTTTAGCCAAAAATTTGGTTATTGGAAACAACTTTGTTTTTTATCAAGAAAAAAATTTTGAAAAAAAAAAAAAAAAACCGACTTCAAAATTGCTCTAAAAAGTGAAAAATAATTTTATTCTTTAAACACCATCGATAATGCTTTTAAACATAATTTTATGAAGTTGGCGCAAAAACAAAACGTAAAATCCAGTGTAACCATGCTTCGTTCATATTTTTTTTCAGAAAAGCATCCAAAGTTACGAACGAAACATTTATATCGTTATTCAAATATGCTGTCATCAATGCATAATGTATGTGATAGTGAAGAAACTGGGCCTGGTTAAATTTATAGTTGTATTTGAGTTATGCCTGTGAATGATTTTATCTATCGTTTTTGCGCCAACTTCAAAAATTATGTTTAAAAGCATTATCGATGGTGTTTAAAGAATAAAATTAATTTTTCACTTTTTAGAGCAATTTTGAAGTCGGTTCTATTTTTTTTTCAAATTTTTTTTATTTTATTCTTTTTAGTGTAAATGTAGGTATTTCAGAAATAGTAAGAAGTTACCATCACGAAACTTCACATTTTTTTTTTTTAAAAATGCTACATACTAAAAAAAAAAAAACTATTAACACGCGTTAAACTTTAAGCGATTGGCACTAAAAACTTATCTTTGTTTCTCTCTGGAAATCATGCGTAGTTAATTTAATTATAACCATTTAAGTATTGCGTTTTTCCTAACTAATTTACATTCCACAGCATCTAAGTTGCTCATGATGCAATCCTGTATTTTCTTACTTAGCCCCGATCATCTGTTATCGGCATAGATGATAACGATAAAAATACTACAGAGTAGTTGAGGCAAACCTAATGGTAGCACTGTGAAGGCTAAGCAGATCCTAATCTCTGCATCACCTCGCTTCCAGGTTAGGTTTACCCCTACTATGGAGCAATAGCACTGAAGAAAGGAAGATTTTGATAATTCACATAGGGTTACTATAAATCAGCAGGGTTACTTAAATAAAATTATTTACGCTAAAAATGAGCCGACAGCGCCAGATTCCCCATTATCGAAACATCCCTTGAAGAAATTTGATGCTTGCTTCAGAGAAGCCTTCATTCAAAATTATCATTACAATTACTATTAATGTTACTGTTATATGGTTCCAACCTTTTACAACAATGAGTTTCATATTGTCACGTAGATGAAGATAGCGAAGACAATGTGAAAGCCAAATGAAGCGAATACTCGTTAGGCTGAACTCGAGATCTTTATTCAGAACCACGAATGAACGTTACATCTCCTTATATACAACTTGAGAAAGTGATGGAACTTTCCAGACTTGGAAAGATACAGAAATTAATAGAACATTCGAGAAAATACGGGAACAGTAGAAACGAAATTTTAGTAAAATTCACCTTGTCCTGGTCGGGATTTGAACCCGGGTCGCTCGTGTGGGAGGCGAGAATTCTACCACTGAGCCACCGTTATCCGCGGATGAAAAGTGCGAACTTCGCTACAATATTGTTTTAATCATTTAATAGGGAAATTGCATAAAATTTACTGTTTTTTGCTCATAACTTTTTTTTCTAAAGAACAAATATGGTAAAACAAAGTAATGGGACCTAAGTTGAGCCATCCCCTATCCATTAAAAAAAGAATCATCAAAATCGGTTCACTAGGTGAGACGCTATGAGTGGACAAAAAAAAAAAAAAAACATACATACGGTATGAACTGATAACCGCCTCCTTTTTGAAGTCGGTTAATAACGATAAGAAGCACACGGTTTTCATCGTTTGCGTCTAGTGCCTCGAAAATGGTCCTAAAGTTTAGAAAATACCTCCTTAATCTCCAGATTTGAACTTAATGCAACATATTTAGGGATATCTGGTTTCTAGATTACGAAAATACGACTTTGAAACGAAAATAGAGCTAGACTCAAGACTAGAGTAAGACTCAAAGTAAGTTGAACACTTACTCAGAAATTACGCAAAAAAAAAGAAAGAAAAAAGAATGAAATTTATTCCCAGGCGTTTAAAAGGTGTTGCTGATACTGTATGATATTTTACTAAATAATAACTTAATAAAAAGTTAGATTATTCAGTAATATATAGATATTTTTTAAAGTGTACGAAGATTTTTGTGAAATAAAATTTCTGGCACTTTTTGGTTTTTTATTTTTAAACAATTAAGTTTTAATATTTTTTAAAAAAATTTCATGTAGTTTTGTTAAAAAATGATCATAGATCTTATAATTAAATACCTATTCCGAAATATTAATTCTAACCAATGGATAGGGAACAATTTCGCTGAAAGTCGTAGGTGTACGAACACTTTTGGGAGTCGCTGTATAAGTAATATTTATGAAAAAAATATGTGTGTTTTCATTAAAAAAATACTTTTATTTATTTTTTTAAAAATATGTTTTGTGATTTCATTTCTTCTACTGTCCGTGATGAAAATCATGAAATCTCCACTTAAGAGTTTCTGAGCATGTGAAAATCCTTTTGGTATAACATGTTTGTGATATGACAAGCCAATTTAAGCAGAAACAATTGTTTAAAAAATTGATATTCATATTGGAACAATACAATACTGAAACTGCTTTCAGATTTGTTGCCCCAAGACACAGGAAATGACTGTTGAGAGCATTGGTTCAACCATTAAACTTACTGCGAAGAGATCAGTAAATTCAAAAATCAATTTTCAAAAAGATAGAGAATATCCATTATCATCCTGACACACAAAATATGCACTATTTGAATCCTGTAACTACTTACGTTAGGTATTGAATGAAGTGAGTATTTCAACAAATCAAAGGAGATTTCACTTCAAAATCAACAAACTTACAGTTTTAAAATGTAAATTATATTAAAAAGAAGATACAGCTGAATCAAAAACTCAAAATCATGAGAATAAGCCAAATAATTCCTAACATTTGGACAAGTTTTGTTAGTTGAATGAAAGGGAAAGACATTAAAAAAGGGCAATGTTGAACAAATACTTCATATAAAAGATGAAGGAGTAGAAATATCTTGTTTGAGAATGCATAATAATGTGGGATTAATCTTCGTATTTTCTGACAAAGAAGATACATGTTCTATAGATTATGATAAAATTATTGAGCATTTCAAGAATTCAGAGTTGTAACAGATGGCTCAGGTATTAGATTTCATTGTTTCAGACTGCTGTATTAGCTGAATAAATGTCTGTAAGTTGAAATTTGCCAAGTTAATTTTTTTCCGACTTCTTGTCCTTCTGTTACTGTTCTTCCGTTACCCTTAGCAAATACATAATTTATATGCTTAAAATAATTATTTTTTAAAACTAGAGGTGAAATTGTAATGATTAAACACCCATGTATGTGCTCTAATTTTTATAGAATTTTCCCATTTATAGTTTGACTGAACTTTTGGGAAGAACATGACTGCGTAAAAATGTCCTTCCGTTACCGCTTCTTAAATTTCATTAAAAAAAAAAGTTACTGGCAAAACATTTCTGGCTTTGGCTTTTTTAGCAACTTACTATGATGTGTATAAAAGTCCATGCATCAGTTTTTGAAAAAATATAGATTTTGATATGCTCACAGACAGAAACACATCGGTTTTTTGTTCAAACTGTCCTTCCGTTACCTCTGGAATTCACCTGTCCATCATCTACAAAATTACATTTCATAATGTTCCAATTTGCCAAATCTGCAAAGTATCTGCGCATGCAATCACAAGGAACTCTTTTAACCGATAGGGGAAAATGGGGTAAAATTGCCACCCTAAGGTTTGCAGGCCTTCTAGAAATCACAGTTTTTAGCATAAAGGAACGAAATTTTGTAAAAGTATGCACTATTTGTCTATTAATGCAAGCACAGTTTCAAAACCATAAGTGCTTTTTTTTAATTTTTTTGTAAAAAAAAGTCATTTTAAGCGAGTCTAGTCATCCCTCTCATTAATGTTGTGAAAGTGACTATTGTGCACGCCAACCTCACCTAGATCCTAAATTACCTCAAAAAATTGTATTTACTTCTTTTCATCTTCGATTTCATATATTCTAGTAATAAGCTGTTCAAAATGAAGTTTTCAACAGTTGAGTTAAATTTTGTGTGTAAAACTATCTATATTTTTTTTTCTTTACTAGTAATCAGCTATCCATATCAGCTCCAGTTTCTTATTATACTGTTTGTATCAAGCTCGTACGGAGGGAGATAGGGGGGGGGGGGTGCGGAGCCTGAAAGATTGAGAACCCCTGTTCTATATTTTTAACTAAAATGATACCGAATACTGCGACAGAAGAAATTTGATGAATGGAAAAGACCCGGGTTAAACCGGATGTTTTTTAGGAAAGGCATATTGAAAACTTTCAAAACGTGAGAATCTGGAGCTCCCCCCCCCCCGACACAAAAAGATTTCTGTTTTGTTGACACTAAGACTGAGCAAAAGAGTTGATAGAATTCATGACCGATAAAGAGCGAATTATTAAAAGATATGATTGACATTTGAATGGACTAAGTTCGTTGAAACGGAACTTCAACATACGGAACATAAAATGAAAACTTTAGTTTTAGAAATAACTTCACTTCAAAACAATGTAAGTAAAAATCCGTTTTACTTAAAAGATTATCAATCAAATTCACGTCTAAAGCAAAATTTATCATAAAAAACAATTGCTATTTGTTGTGAACGAACTGCAGTAAGATGAATTATATAGGCTCGTCCGCATTTTCAAAGTTTTTCGGAGGGGAGGGGGAGCAAAGGCTATGAATTCAATGCATTTTATAGGAAAAAATTATCAAAATACAAGCAAAAATGTATAATTGCATTATGTTGTGAAAATCCAGAGGGATCAATTGACCTCCCCCCGCCCCCTGATTGCCCAAATTACGGGCCTGTTGTAAGTAAATTGAAGTTGAGAAATTTGGGGTGTCATGAAGAAAATCATACAGCGTTCAACAAAAATATTGGTAAACGATGAATTAACTGAAATAGGGAATTAGTATCTACGTAATGCAATTTTGAAGCAAAGTCACCATTATTTTCAACAACAAATAAATTTTGATTTCCTTGAGAAGAAAACCCGAGGAATTAAATATTTGGTTATAAAAAGCAGTAATAAAGTGTTACCAACATTTGAAATAGTTAGCCTTAGTAAAATCAAACCATCAACGTAAGATGGTTTGATAAGAAAGACGATAAATCACCATTTGGTAATGACACGTTAAGTAATAGAAATTTTATTCTAAATGCAACGATGGCATGAATGTACATGTACAACACCTGTTTTCAAGAATTCTAAACTAAAATCAACATTAGAAGCAGTAAAATGATGAAACGACTCTTTTCGTCGAAAAAAGTTAAGGCACAAAATTTAAGCATTTTCTTTAGAAGAAATAACGTTAGAAAGGAATTTTTACTCAAAACAGCTAAATTGTCGCTGTGTCAATATTTTATTTTAATTACTATTTGATGAACATTAGAAAATCCATATTAAGGACGTAGTCGACTTCTGGGTATATCAACCAAGCAGTATAGAACCAGTGATCAATCTGCCGTAGCCGACTATTGGAAATGCATAAGAATTCAGTACCCAGTGGTCGGCCTCCCCTCTAAAAATTATTAAATCTAACTTTGAGTTTATTTTTTAATTAAAATGTTATGTTTGACAATCCATTAAACCAAATTTAATTTACAGCAGAACGAAAAAATGAAAGGTACTTAACGTATAAAGATGATGTGCCTTCTTAACAAAAAGATAAGCAGAATCGTAAACTAGGATGACGGGCACATCATTTAAAATAAAATAACTCGTTACTACTTAAGAAAATGTACCGACAACTTAACTGTTGTTGGATGATAATTGCAGACAGGTAAGTGAACGTGGGAATGCGTCATATCCAATTTTCAATTATTCATATAATAATATTTATAAGCAGTTTTATATCCTTGTGGCCGACTGCCGACTACTGGAGCACTTACCATATATATATATATATATATATATATATATATATATATATATATATATATATATATATATATATATATATATATGTATTAAACGAGGACACATCGGGGGTCGCGGGTTGTTTTGTTGCCAAAAAAGGTGTCGCGACGTGAAAACGTTGGGAACCACTGGTTTAGTGGTTAGGTGTTGGCCTCATACGAATTTGGTCTCAGTTCTGTATTTACGGTCAAGTGTTCAGTTGGCGTTTTTTTTTTTTTTGAGATGCAGAAATTGCTCACGCCCATACAGTATAATGAAAATCCTGTGAGTGCCTGTTTTGCTAAATTAAGTCTCGACAAAACTGGAATACTCATACAATTTGCATAATAAAAGCACAGGGGCCTTCACCTGGAAAGAAACGACGCAATATTTTTCTGTGCCATTGGCATCCGGCTCTTATGATCAAGAAATTGCACTAGTTGTGTAAAAGGAGAGGTGCTATATGCAGGTGCTATATTCAGGTTTTGAAAGAAAAAAGAGGTTTAACCGCTCAATGATAAGTGATTGAAACCAGTTGGCAATACCTTGCGTGGAACGTCTTCCTGAGGCAATTTCTCAGAAATAAATTCCCAGGGAGCATCATAGCATAAAATACTTTAGCCTGAAAGCTCACCACACGAGTGTAGTTGAATGACGCACGTTAGAATATTTTCAACTTCTTACCTCGACAGACACGTGTATGTACAGGGGCTAGTTTTTTTAAGATCCGAACGGTAGCGAAAAAAACCTACCGTGAAAATCCGACTTCACTGCCCGCAAATATGTGGCTCAGGGGTTTGGGTCTCGACTATACCCGTCTGCCAAGCCAGGTCGTAGTTGTGAGTTCTGAGCGAACAGTAAGAATGTAAACATACCTCGAACAATAGAAGCCCCCACAAAGTATGAATTTCATGCTGTTATTCAATTTTTTCTTGAAAAGCGTTGTAATTCAGCAGAAACATTTCGACAAATGAGCAATGTTTACGGGGAAACTTTCATGAGCAACAGCATCATGCGATGGTGTTGAAACTTTGAAGAAGGACGCAGAGAAGTTGCTCTTACAAGCTGTTAGACCATCTTAGTTTGGAGCTGGCTCCAAACGATGTACATCCATTTGCTCGCAAAAAAGTTTGACACAGAAGACAAATGTTTGGAGCATACCAGCGTCGAGTAATCTGGCTGTAAGATCAGATCACTACCTTGTATGACAAGATTTTGGAAAGTTGGTGCCACGTTATGACAAATGTCTCAACCAGAACGGTGTAAAACAAAAGCCGGATGATAAATCTAAACATTCGAAATAAAAATTTTTATTTTCATTGAGTTTTTTTATTTCATGATCCATCAAACCTGGAAAAGAAATAGCCCTCGTATATCAATGCCGCTGGGATAGTTTTAGCACTTACACGTTTGAGCATTCATTTATGGTCATTTATTTACCAATGTAAAATATGTACGCATACTTCGATAAACTCAATTGCTCCATCCTACTTCGTTTTTTACTTCCTTTTACAAAAAAGGAAGTATTGTATTCGCAAAAAAAATTTTCACTCAAAAATCGACCTTAATTTCCATTTTTCTCACCCAAAAATGAATGTTGAGTTTTTTTTCAGCCCGACCACACGTACATATGTACCTAAAAACGTATAGACGCCCGAAATATCCATTTTGACGTTTTCCGAGTTAATTACAGCGAGTTTTCTCGTGACGTCTGTATGTACGTATGTATGTGCGTATGTGTGTATGTATCTCGCGTAACTCAAAAACGGTATGTCCTAGAAAGTTGAAATTTGGTACGTAGACTCCTAGTGGGGTCTAGTTGTGCACCTTCCTTTTTGGTTGCATTCGAATGTTCGTAAGGGGTCTTTTGCCCCATTTTCAGGGGAAATCATTGTTAATTTCGATGTAAACTCAAGTGGTGTTATAATTTGGCGAACACTTGGCGATATATCGCCAGTCTTTTGGTCGCCAAGTTTTGTCGCCAACTTGGCGACAAATTTGGCGATTTTTTTTAAAAATCGGGTTTCAATGTGGTCGTTGTTGGTGATATTTAGAGAGTTAACTCTTGAATCACACATCAGCTCGTTTACGTCAACTTTTCGTAAAAGTAAAACAAAACAAATGATTTAAAAAAAGCTCAGTGCATCAAAAATATAGATACAAAGAAGAAAAATTATATAATAATTATAATAATTATAATAATAATATTAATAATGATGAAAAAAAAACATGTTTTTCTGACATGGGGAACAGTGGTTTGTTATTCAGTTGGTTCTCGAACTTTTCTTTGCTTAATTTAGCAGAAAAGATCTCTATCAGGTAGAGTCGATTGCATATTAAATTTTTTCAGTTGAATGATTCTTCGCTAAATTTTGAGCAGTTCGAAAAAACGTTCGGTGGGAAAATTGAATTTGTACAGGGTTGTCCAAATTAAAGTTCCCCAACTCAGAGGCCTGTGCAGGATGTTCTATGGGTCATAATGTGATGAAATTTTGGAAACAGACAATTCAGATCATGCGCTCGTGATTTATTAAAAAAAAAAAAGTACCTGAAGTTGCCGATAGGTGGCGTTGCAGATAAACAAGACATTCTATAGATGTTCTATATGTCTGCCGTGGTTCTCCACAACTTTTTCCATACGTAAAGCAGTGTGTTCCACAGCGGAACGCAATAAGTGCACATTAATACCACGCACATTCTGAATAATTGAGTCTTTCAGATCTGCCAAGGTTGCTGGATTTTCTCGGTAGACTTGATCTTTTAAAAATCCCAATAACCAAAAGTCGCATGGGGTGAGATCAGGCGAGCGAGGAGGCCAAGCTGTTGGGAAACAGCGGCTGATCCCACGTGCATCAGTGAAAGTTGCCCGTAACACCTGTTGAACGCCCAGAAGAATATGGGGAGGTGCACCATCCTGCATAAATATCGTGTCCTGGAGGTGGCCACGTTGTTGCAGTTCAGGAATCACAAACGTTGTCAACATGTCCTGATATCGTCTTCCTGTGACAGAGCAGGTTTCGAATCCTCTTGGAGTCACTCTTCAAAAAAATAAGGCCCAATGATGAATGTTGCAGTGAAACGCACCATACTGTAACTTTTGCAGGGTGCAAGGGCACTTGATGAATTGCTCGCGGGTTTTCACTTGCCCAAATGCGGCAGTTGTGCGCATTCACTTGACCATTCAGGTGAAAATGGGCCTCATCCGTCCAAAGGATATTCCACGGCCAAGCAGCATCGACTTCCATTCTGGCAAGGAACTGCAGCGCAAATGTTTCCCGAACCACAGGGTCCCCGTCCGACAGCTGATGAAGACTGGATTTTGTAAGGAAAATAGTGTAGGATTCGACGCATCACACGCCAGACGGTCGTATAGGGCATATCCACAGCACGAGAAACACGTGGCACACTGACAACACCATGTGGTGATTGTCTAGTGGTATCCACGACCGCCAAAGCAACGTCTTCTACGCGTGCAGAATCCACAGCATGGCGTCCTCTACCTGGCAAAATTCCCAGTTGTCCAGATCTTTCGAACTTCCTCATCATCTCTCTTAAAGCGCGTGGTGACATCGGTCCTCGGCGCATGTTCTTCAGCCGACGGAATGCTCTTAAAGCAGCACATGAGTTCTCGACATTCTGGTAAAAAAGTTTGACCAGTAGAGCTTTGTCTTTCAAAGTCACCATTGTGTACCAGCGAGGTTGAAAATAACTGCCTGTGCAGCTCCTGTCTTCCACCTTCCACTTTTGTAGGGTTCATCTTTTGCATCCGTTGCGCAGAAGCTTTATTTCTGCAAATCACGTTGTTAAAATATGCAAATTTCCCAATTACTTGTGTTACAGCGCCATCTATTGGCAACTTTTAGTACTATTTTTTTTAAATAAATTACGAGCGCATGATCTGAAGTGTCTGTTTCCAAAATTTCATCACATTATGACCTATAGAACATCTTGCACAGGCCTCAGAGTTGGGGAACTTTAATTTGGACAACCTTGTACTTTCGAATCATAATATTAATAATAATAATACTAGTTGACCCGTGTGCTAGAAGTGCTCGAAGTTTGTAGCCCTGCCATAAAAGTACTAGCATGTAAACATAATCGCCAGGTAGAAAATTATTCGATTCAGCAATTCACAAACTAATTGAGATATCGACTTAAAAATGAAAACTTTCAGAGCTCTGTGTGATTAATGGGTGTATGAACGTTTAAAGAAATTATCTGATTTTTTTTAAAGACTTATTAACTATTGCATTTTTGTTAGTCAACTGGGCAAGAAAAATCAAGTATGAAAATCTTAGCTCAAAAGGTGCTGAAAAAATCAAAATCAACCAATATCAGCCCGAAATTTAGTTTTAAGTATATGTAAACTTTATAGAGCTTTCATATTAAAAGGTTTAAGCAAAGTAAAAAATCTAGAAGTGTTTTCATTTTTAAAATTCGATAAACTATTCCGTAGCGATACTGCAGTAGAACCTCGTTTACCCGGATCACCGGTTAATCTGGATGGAATTTGAAGACTTGTTTTTTTTTTTTCTAATTTTATGTTTAAAAATCATACTTTTTTAAATTATGATAGCTAGAACGTAGGTATAAGTACGTCAATCATTCGCTTTTTTGTTTGTTATCTATTGATCGTGAAGCGTTTTCGTGTCCGTGCTCCTATCAACCATCTTTCACGTGAAAAATGATCTAATTACATAATTTTTAATGCCTTCTATGCAACTCTGCGTAAGTGTGTTAAAAAGCATAATTTTTTATTAGAATGAATGGTGAGTTCACCAATTTAATTTTTTTTCTAATTTTCCACTTTACTTTTATCCGGATTTTCGATTACCTGGAGTGCCTTGGTCTTAGTTAGTTCAGATAATCGAGGTTGTGCTCTGCTTTCACTGCTATTGCTCTACCCGAGTTGGCAGTTTAGGTCTGCCTTTAACAGCTCAAGCAAAAGTTTGCAATCGGATCAACCAAATTCATTGAAAATCCTGTTTGTTTAAGCGTAATTTTCCAAAATTTCAAAACTATTTTAAGAAAAATTTCTTGCTACTACTTAACAATAATCTTTACCTTAAAATTTTGACGCTAAATACTTATAAGTGTAAATGTTGCTTTGTAGGTTATATTAAAAGATGGTAGTTAGAATACGGGATGTAGGTTGCTCAGATCCGGAAAAAATACTTTATTTTTTAATGAAGTATAGTCTTCTTGCTTTGGTTTTGTATTTCGAAAAGATAGTTATGTTCAAAGAAGCACAAAAAATTTCAAAACCTTGAACTGAGGAATTCAGCCGTAAACTGCCTTTAGCACTAGACAGTTCTGTCAGCTGTAGCTGATATTCTGAAAATAATATGTTTGTTCTGAAAAAATATGGTGTGTAATATTTGTTTAGTTATTTTGAAATTATTTTTTAACCTAATGAAAATCTCAGTCTTCTATTAATAATTTAAAATAAGCTAAATATATAACTGTTTAATATAAAGTCTTTTTCAGAAAACAAAACTAACGAAAAAAACTCGCTATGTTGTAACGGTTTAAATAAATTCAAATGTTTAAAATGAACTATTTTAACACCGCTTTTCAAATCTTGTGTAAAATCAGTGTAATTAAATTCTTAGCTTAAAGATGAACTTTTTTCTTAAGTAACTACCGTGCAAAAAAATCTTTTGCGGAAGTTTGCAACTAAATGAGCGTGTCGCTAACAAAGTTAAAACGATTTGACATTTAAGGTATGACATAATTAAGTAAAAGATTTGCAAAAATAAGGTGCGTATTCGTATTAGTTAAAATGCGGTTATTTAATGTTAATTTCGACTATTGTTGGAGTCTTATGGGACTTAACAGAAATGAATAGCTCACTTAATTACTTAAACATACGCACGTGAATATTAAATTAATAAATAAATAAATATTACAGACAGTGATTGAACAAAGAGTTCCACTTTTCTTACTATAGCTTAAAATAGCTTTTTTTAACAACACATGTATGATCGTTTTAAAACGAATAAACTGTTACATAAACCGGAATTAAAATTATTAACACACTATAGACCGGATTTAAATGACTTTCGTTTACTTTAAGTCCCATAATGGAACCAGTGAAAATAATGACAGAATATTTAGTCAACTCTACGAACCTATGAACACTACCAACCAATAAGAAATTTTCAAGTAATGTAAGAAATGACATGAGAGCAGAGAATGTATTGAAAGCGGCGATTCTTGTGAACGGTCATTTGACAAAACGAAAAAATCAGGAGGAATCTCGTGACAATGTGTTTATTTGCTTTGTCACGAAAGAAGGGAAAATATAAGTACGCTACAAAGATAACGAAAAAAAATGTCTTTACAAAATACGGTTATGATGTATTTTTAATCTTTGTAAGAAGTTAGGGTCAATCGGGGTAAACGGAAACATGAGGTAAATGGAAAGAAACCCTATTGAGGTTATTTTTTTTGTACTAAACTGTTGGTGAGTGATGACTAGGTAACATATAGAAGACACTCTGAGATTTCTGTGTGTTTCAAAGCAACTGCGTAGGTGTCATTATTATTTGAAGATGTGAAAAAAGGTTTTTGTTTTAAACGTTAACCTTACATTTTCCTCTTCCACCTGGGTCTACAAATGCAAAGAAACTGTTTTTTACGAGTTTTACTTTTCATGTGAATGTTTGTTACTGAAAGAATTTAGTGATGAATTTCACTATCCCAACTATTTTTGATGAGTAAATTAGGTATTTATATTTACTCAATTGATGCTGCACTTTAGGAAAATGGAAACATCAACTTTTTTCATTCTCCTTATTTTTCAAAAGATTAAAGTTTTGATGTAAAATGTACTTTTTTTTGTGTGCATTTTACATAAATTTAGTCTATGGAGGATTCAACAGATCTCATGTAACCTACCGGACTCAGATTAAATATTGTTGGTGTAGAACTTCGGAAGCTTCTAAAATGATTGTGTATGTCGTGATTGCCTACCTACTTCAATCAAATAAGGAAAGAAATAACTGTTTTCCTTTATCCCGTAGTCTCTGGCGTTAAAAGAAACATTCTGGGTTAATGTAAACGTATATTAATAAGCTAAAAAATGAGAGTGTAGTCTTGGACACAATACACAAAATTTTATCTCTCAGTTCACCCAAAATGATGGGAATGATTTAAAGTTGAAAACTGAATTTGCATTTCCTTTTATCCCAACTAACATTACATGTTATGTGAAATTTGAATTATTTATACTATTTCTCATAATAGCACTCTCTGAAATTTTTCCTTAAATTTCACGAATTTTTCATCGTACTTGACGAAATGGCTTTGTGAAAAATGCTTCAAGTACACTTGTAAAATTGAGCTATATTTTCGTCCAATTGACGATATTTTCATGAAACTTAAAAATCAGTATCTGATCCAGCGAGGGAAGAATCGTCGTGTATAAGGAATTTTTCCTTGCGATTGAATAATCTTTGATAGTGAGTGATTCATTTCTGAGAGTGAATAAGAAAAATATAAATATATTCTCCAAGTAGTTGAAAATATTTGACGAACCCAAAACGTTCATCAGAATATATAATCTTTGAATCAGTATAATTGCACTTGATCTAGCAATATTGTCGAAATATATCTTCACACTCAGGAACACATGATCAAATTCTACGAAGTTTTGATCGTTTTTAACGAAATTGCTTAGAGAAAAATGCTGCGAGTAAAGCATTCGTGAAATTGACGTATATTGCTGGAGATTTAAGCGTGAGTTCCTGACACATCGAGGAACGAATGGTCGTAAATGAGGAAATTGGTCTCACGATTAAATATATATCACGATTAAATAATCCACGAAAATGAGCGTTCGGCTTCTGAGAATGTATAAACGAAATTCGACTTTTATAACTTTTTTCTTTCGTAACAGTAATTAAATATGAACGTATAATACGTTCATATTTAATTGGATGATATGTATATGTTGTTATTGGATGATATATATATGTTAATATATATGTTGGATGAGGTTGCTAACCGCGTTGAGACAGAAGTTGTTAAAGAAATCGTTTCGAAAAAATACCAAGCTGCAGATACAGCCAGGCATGTTATCTATATAATTTTACAATTCGCCACAAAGTAATGAAAATCTTTTCTTTTTAGTATTTAGCTCTGAGGTGCTAATAGTCCAATACTTTGCAAACAAGATTTATCTATGTAAATAAGACATTAATCATTAACGATGACGGGACTTTATCATTAATAAAAAAGTATTGTAACGATTCAAGAAAAACTATGCGCCTTACAATATAGGTGGAGATTTTAAGCTATTTTTCTTGTGTTAACGCATGAAAGGCATAGATGTTTTTATGAATAGAATTTAAAAATTGATTTATTAAAATTAATCATCTTCCTCAAAAGGAAGAAACTAAATCAAAAGGATAGAAACTAAAACAAAGGTTTGGATTTTCTTTTCATAGAGTGATAGAAATTCTTTGAAACAGTGTTATCAAAGGAAAAAAGCTAATGTCTTACAAATTGTATTATTTTACTTAAAAAAACGATAGCACATGCCAAATTTAAAACATGCATTATAAATAGGCAATTTCAAATCGAAGGCAGATGAAATGTAATATACACATTAAGTACAATATAGAATAAAAGTCTAACTGTGAACTCAGTCCGTCCTATAATGTATAAATTTTTTCATTAAAGTATTGCAGTTAAACCAAATAAAACATGCGGAAGAAGAGTGATGGTTGAAGAGTGATATAATACATTTTCCAGTAGAAAGTTTGTTTTAGATGCCAAATTTATAGAATTCAGAGAAACTTTAAAAATCACACGAAGAAAATGTAGAAATTGCACCTTCTGTGAATATTTGGGGCTTGCTTGTATTAGGACATTAAAGGAATAAAGTTGAAAATTCGCATTGGTTGTTGCCAAAACTGCAATTAATATAATTCGAAAACTCATATTTTTTTTATTAGCGCTTTGAAGTTTAAAACCGTAAAGCCAGTTTATATATATATCCTTTTTTCTGGATCATAAAACTCCTTCACATAAACCACTATAATTTTTCATGCAACAACTTGACTCTTTAAACTACGTATAAACGGTACGCTAATGCAGGTATGTTTCCTCTACTCTTACTTATTCGTTATGCATATGTTTTTGAGATATTTTTCTTTCTTAGACTTCTACTTCTAGCGAGTGTGTATTGAAAAGCAGTCTGCATCCGCAAAGCAATTCCCCAATCTAAAATTTTGAGTTTTTCTCACCCTCCTGTTGTCGGAAACTTTCGCATCTCACAAACAACATTTTAAAGAAGCGCTTCTAGAACTTCCTTACCCAACGTACTCAAAGAAATACAACACTTCGTTTAGAAAAAGAAAGAATTCTAGTGGCCAGTTGCAGGGACGTCTTTGTTCTTACCTGCTCTCATTTCGAATCTTGAAACCAAGTGTTTCTTCTTTTTCTTTTTTTAATGGTTTCTTCTTTTATTTCTTCTGCATCACCTCCTTTCTCCTCTACGCGTAAAATGATTTTTACCCAAGAGAAAAACCTTCAAATTCTCTTTTCCCCCTTCTCAGTTATGTGGTTCGCCTCCTTAAGAACCAACTTTCTCAGAACGCTTCGCCCACATTAACACTGATGCAGAGCACAGGAACCAGAACGAATTTTTGCACTCTTACTGATAGACTGAGAATTTTACACAACTGAAAATAGGGAGCATTATCTAAGGAAAAAAAACCATCTTTGGTCTTTAAAATGCACAAATGTCTCAAAGTTATACCCATTGCTCCAGTCGTTTAAAATATACTACTAGTTTTAAATTATGGATATCTATTTCCCTTTATCCATACATGTATGTACGTAATTTTCTTCAAAATTTTAATAACAAAATAAAATACTTTTTTAAACTAATTTACAAAAGTTTCTCCGTTAGAGATATCAATAACATCATAATCCACTATAATATTAAAATCTGTTTGCGTCCGTCTGTCTGTCTGTCCAACTGAAGATCGATCTTCTCAAGAACCGCTGCGAATCGAAAGTCGAACGAGATACCGATCAATTTGAAAATTTCCAAACAAAACAATAAGACCAATCTCGTAATTGTACGACATTAATCAGCGGAGATATTAATTAAAACGTTAATTAACATAACGTTATTCAGGAATTTTTATTTCTTTCCTGTTGCCATTTTGTATATGGGTGAGCAAATAAAATTCTAATAATTGTTTTAAAAGAGATTTTTTTGGCTGCTGTCCAAATCTTAAAACAACGTTTACATATAGAATTTCATTTTAAATTAGTTTAAAATTGGTTTCTCTATTCGGACATAGCCTTTATTTTATCGTCTGTCCTTTTTAATTTTTTACTTTCAACGTTCTTAACTCTTTTCAGCATATGAAAGTTGTTTCTTTAGTTATGTTTATTGATTGTAGTGTAAGTTTATCATTCACCAGCCTCATATTTACCACCCTCATTTAGGATGTGCGACTAGTTATGTTTATTTTGTTGGACTTTTTCCCGTCACATGGATGAGTTTTGGAATTGTAATAACTCTCTTTCCTTTCTGTTTCTATTTTTGAAATACAGTTTGTATCGTTAAAAGAACATGTTAAGTTAAGATTGTTTGAATTTCTTTAATTGAAACAGAGTTGAACAAAAAAGATTGTTTTTAAGGAATTTAACTAAAGCTTACTTGGAATCGGATGACTTGGTATTAAATTAATGTTTATTGGTATTTATTAAGTCTTGGCGCTTTAGTTTCACGTAATTAACCAAAAGGTATGTGTCATTTTATGTAAAAAGCTGGGTGTAATTGTGCATAAATATTTCAGATATAGTCTATCAGATTTAATTCAATTTGAAGTGGGCACATATTATAGTTGATAATATATATATTTTCATCTTTTGTGCTAATTGAAAATACTCATAACTTGTATCATTGATAGCTATGATTAACGTTAAAGAGATTTTTGCCAAAAATATGCTCAACTAGTGTTTTGCAAACCTTGCATTACGCGTATTTATTTATTCCTTAGAGCTTTAGAAACTGATTTCCGAGTAATACAAAAACATCAATTGGACATCTCTTTCATTTTCTAAGTAGCTCGGGCAACGCCGGGCACGCAGCTAGTACATGTTATAAAATTTGTCAAACTTACATAAGGGATATTTATCCATAGCGTTTCTATAAACGTGGTTTAAAGGTAAAAGTTGGAATGCTTTAAATAAAAGTGCGATACAAAGCACATTTATGTATTGCACTTGTATATAAAAGTGAATTTTAAAGTCTAAAATTAAAACACGTTTTGATTCTTACTGTAAACCAGTTAATAAAGGATGTTATTAACTACGTAGGATTAGATTTTAAAACAACGTTCCATTTTATTTGCTGGTGGTAAGGGATTTAACACCAGCTAGAAAGTAGCTTTATGTACTATGTGGTTATCTGGTGGAAAAGTCCATTTAAAATGAAGTTTGGCTTAATAATGGGCGAATTTAAGATTTCTGAAACGTAATTGGTAGGGTAGACCGGGTCACGTTTAAGCATGGGGCGCGTTTACGCAGTGCCCTTTTTTCAAAACGATTTACAACAGGAGAGCCAACAGTCATAGCAGATTAATGCTACTCCCTAGCAAATATTCTCACAAGTTTTTGAGCATTACTCGAGCTTCGGTGCAGCATGCAGAAAGAAAAATAGGTTTTTTTACCAAGCTGAGTAAATTTTATGTTGAACGTTTTGAAACTTTTTGTGAATAAATAATACTTAGTTAAGAAAAAACAAATATATAAAAATTAGAAGAATGTTATTCTTTTTTGAGAATTGTATGTGTATGAACCGAAATGTTATTAATTTTTTTTGCACGTTAAAAATTAATCTAAACTTGGCGACAGGGCAAATTTACGCGTTGAACGTCGGAACACCTTTACGATCGTTCTTACTGTGTCTTACTTAGAGGTGCCCCTGACACTTTTTTCGCTCCAAACTGACTCAAAAATTTTTAGTATTTTCCGGCTATTTAGTATTTAAATTTACTATTTAATTTTTAATTAAGTTACACATTCGTATCTTATAGCTTACAATCATGTAGTGCTGTCTTCATGCCCCTTTAGCTTCAACTTTATACACCATTTGTTCTGCAATACATTTGCTTTATTTTAGCGATGATAAGACCTTATGTTCAAACCACTAACAGAACCACGTTAGGTGTCAAAATAAATATGCTTTTGCGTGCCCCGTGTCTGGGGCAAGTTTACGTAACCGACTCAAACTCAAAGGTAGCTTTTTAACGATTAAAAACACAAGCTGAGCAACAACTAAACATACCAATTTTGACTCCATTAACTGCTTAATAAAACCGAAATTTCTAAAATTTCCTAAGTAAAAATTAAAAATTAGAAAATTCATAGAAAAAAATCCGCGTAAACATGTCCCGGTCTACCCTACTGATTTAAGAGGAGAAGGACGAAATGCTTGGTAACTAAACCGGTCGTTCAATGACTCTGCGCGTCTTAACGTGTCTTAACGCTCGTTCTAACGAGTCAAATTACGCTCTATTTTGTAAAGAATTAATTCCCAGCTAGAAGGTAGTTTTATGTATTATGTAGTTTACAGGTAGAAGAGTCCACACAAAATGGAGCTTGGCTTAAAACTGCGAACTGTAGATTTCTGAAACTAATTTGGTACTGATTTAAGAAGAGAAGGACGGAATGTTTGGTAACTAAACCGGTAGTTCAATGACTCTACGCGTCTTAACGTGTCTTAACGCTCGTTCTAACGAGTTAAATTACGCTCTATTTTGTAAAGAATTAATTCCCAGCTAGAAGGTAGTTTTATGTATTATGTAGTTTACAGGTAGAAGAGTCCACACAAAATGGAGCTTGGCTTAAAACTGCGAATTGTAGATTTCTGAAACTAATTTGGTACAGATTTAAGAAGAGAAGGACGGAATGCTTGGTAACTAAATGTTGTTGATTGATAGCGCAACTCTTTGAAACATTTTAAAAATAGAATAATAAAATCATCATTATTAATATTTAGTACAGAAGTGTCCAAATGTAGCAAATAATTTGAGACAAAATTTTCAACTTCGCGTAGTGGCAATTTGGGATGAAAGAAGTATACGTTAATGGCATTATGCAAAAGATACTCGTACCCATGACAAATAAGGGGTCATTCCATAGTGACTAACGTAACATTCGCAGCTGATTTTCAAACTCTTTTTACTTACACCGGGAGTAAAAATAAATGTGTTTTGGTTTAATATGCAGATTTAAAATGTACAAGGTGACTATTTTTTATTTCTACCAAGAATTTGAAGCAAAATAAGCGCTGGCAGGTGTTTTTTCACCAAAAAAGGCATTGTGACTAACGTAACATTTTTGCAACCCCGAGAAACAATGCTTTTATGTTCCGAGGCAAATTTTTCTGAAACGTACGCAGGCATTTAAAATTGGCCGATATATTTGTAAGAGGTAAACAGTCTATTTTTAAAATGTACTACAGGTGAATCTTTTTTGGCCCTTAATGGTACTTTTACGAAAAACTGTGTGTGACTAACGTAACGTGACTAACGTAACAATCGAATAACAAGCAATAAATGCATATAAAAATTTTTTTCTAATTAATTTCTTGCTCTTATATTACTTTTACACTTTTTAGGAACCTTCTTTGTGTTGCAGTATGGTTCTTTCTTTACTTTTTTTCTATATTAGTGTAAGAAATTGAATGGAAGGATTCAGTTTAATTAACTCAATTTGAATGTGCGAAAAATATAAACAAATAAAAAAACTGCTTTTACAAACTGATTAACATCATTCTTGGGCTAGTTAAATCCTAAATATCTCTCTTTTAAAAAATTAACTTTATGCAAATTGATTGTTTCACCGAATTCTAGTATTCTGCCGATATACTAGTTATCGTCATAAGAAACTCCGGTTTACTGATTCATCGAACGAATAGTGTTGTGCATGCTTTTGAATTAAAATGTAATATTGGAAAAAAAATATTCGAACTTTTATGCAGAATGCATTTTAATTCCAGATATCACCGCAAATGTTTGAATTTCTAAATGATCATTCTTGCATTTTCTGAAATATATGGCAGTAGCGCTTATTGTTACAGTATCATTTAACATCTTCAAATGTTTTCCAACGAGCAGCCATTACTTCATTTTAATAATAGGTGGAGATGTATTTTCTAAAAATTAGAGACGTTCTCCTTTGTTAAAACTGTATTTCTATTATCTTAATTCTTAAACTTGGATTCTTGTGTTGAATGCACATTCAGCAGAGTACTCATTTTGCTTTACTCACCTTTTTTTCTTTTTTAATAATTCTTTAAATTGGAAGTATCTTTATAAAGACCTTTAAAAAAAATTTTTCTCAGTAAACAGAAGGTCTATATAATGTAATTTTACTGGTATTTTTTACCCTTTATATTTTTAATCGATATAGAATGCCTACACATTCAAAATTGTTCATCAAAATGTACATTAAATTAAATAAGTTTTAAATATTAGCAGTCATTTTTAAAATGTTACGTTAGTCATATGCAAACTGTTACGTTAGTCACAGCTCAAATGTTACGTTGGTCACACTAATTATTTTATATCTACTGATACTGAAATAAATATTTTGCACTTTTTAAGTAGATGTGACACAGATGTAAGAAAATAAAAAGTGCTGCTTGGTTCAATCATCTGGTTTAGTTTTTAAGCAGAAAATAGCACATTTTCGTGACTAACGTAACGTAAATATTTTCAGTGAAATAACCAAACTAATTAATATACTACTTATCTTATAATGTATGCAAAAAGAACAGTCAATTTTATTGGGCTAACATCTAATTATTTAGAATAAACATAGTTCTTTTAAAAATTTGCAAAAATTTTTACATTAGACAAGAAAACGTAGACGCATGTTTTTTGCACTTGCAAAGCCTTTTCTACAACCTCGCACGTTTAGAGCCAGAAGAAAAACATCGAATGAAATTTTTGCTAACTGTTACTGGATTTATGTACTAGAAAGTATGCTGAATGGAATGATAGGTCAAAATTAAGGCTTTGTGGAAAAAAAAATCTGAGGTTGAGGTTGACATTTCTATGGAATGACCCTAAGGGAAATGGGGTTTTGTTGATTTCAGCATAATTTTTCACATTTTTGTTTCCAAAATGTGCATGGGAAGCTCAAAAAATTATCAGTATTTCAAACTTATTAATTAATGTAATAAAGCTTGCACTTTCATTTCTTTGATGCATGAATAAATTCTACACAATCATTAAATAGAAAGAATTGGTAAAATTTAATCTTCATTGGGCCAATTTAAACGTGTCAATTAAAAAAAGAAAACAAATGAATTGCTGATTAAAAGGAATTACGGAAATAAATGATTGAGCCCATTTGTTCTTTAAAAAATATTTTCAAGACGGCAAATGAAAATAAAACTATGTAGCTTATTTTCGCATATCTATCTACAGTTTGCTGGAAAAGAGTTCTGTTTAGATCATTTTTTCTTTAGCCATCACGGCTAAATGATGTTAAGTACTTAAAGTACTTAATTCTTCGTCGTTTCCCCCTGCAGAAGATAGCATCTGCTCGTGGCTGTTTCTTGGAGTTTTAAAGTCGCTGACAAAGTAATTAATTTCCGCCATCGAATGGCTATGTTTTCTTTAAAATTTTATTCAAAATTGAGAAACATTTATTTATTAGAAAGAATATGAGGCATGATGATGCTGAGATAGATCTAACTGACGGTTTAAGCACATTAGAGCAATTATGGATTGCGATTAAGATAGAACATCTTTAGTTTACAGCAATGAGAAAAATGTTTCTATGAAGAAAAATGTATCTACACATTTAAACGTAGTTTTGGCGTTAAGTTTGCTCTCTTTACGAATGTTTACTTATTTTTTGGAGATGGATTTTTAATACTTTATGTGAGTTTTTTTGGTTCGATGGTGAATATTTTTTTTCTTTTCTAAAATTTTATTCTTTGCTAAGAACAGTTTATTTATCATAAATAATGTGAGGCAAAATGTTGCTGAGATAGATCTGATAGTTTAAGCACCCTGAAGTTTTGGGTTGCGATTAAGATAGAAGGCCTTTAGTTTGCTCCAATGAGAAAAATGTTTTTATGAAGAAAAAGCAATCTTCACTTTCAAATGCAGTTTTGGTATTAAGTTATGTTCTCTTTACAAAATTTTATTTATTTTTTGGAGTTGAATTTTTATTACTTTATGTGAGTTTTAGTTCGATTGTGAATAAACTTTTTGTCCTTAAAATTTTATTCTTACTTTAGAACAATTTATTTATCATAAATAATGTGAATTCTGATGGTTTTAACAATCTAAAATTTTGGTTTGCGATTAAGATAGAAGGGAGCAATTCTCATTGTAGCAATGAAAAAAATGTTCCTATGACGGAAAATTTTGGACAGCTTTAAATGTAAGTTATGGCTTTTTAAATAAAATTTTGCTTCTTTTTTTGTTTCAATATTTATTATTTTATTCGTTCTGATGTCTTATTAGGGCACAGAAACTAACTCTTGTTTCACATCCCAAATTAAGTTGAAATAGTTTTACGTATTTGTTGTCCGAAATTCCTAAAAACCAGATTGCATCTATTCACACGTAGATAGTGTGAAGAAAAATCTTTTTACTAGAAATTGCTCAAAAGTCTTTATAAATTTCAATAAAAATTGTCGACGATAACAAGAGTTTTACACAATATAGACTGATCATGAGAATTGTCATGATTTTCTCGTTTTGTCAGATTTTCATTCAGGAGCATTTCTAGGTATTATTGTTCATTCTATAATCGAAAATCTCACGTCCATCTTTTGTACTTTTTCTTGAACTTCTTATCGAGTCCAAAGGTTCGTATCCCTTGATTGAAGAAGTGCTCTTTATACAGTTCATTTAGTATTATCGATGCCAGAAAGCTTATTTTTCAACCGATTTCATGTTTGAAAACTTTGTGGAAACGTTTTGCAAGAAAGTATTTAGCATGAGTCCATGGATGAACAATTGAAACAGAACAATTTTCTGCTCTCATAAAATTCATTTTTCAATATGTTTTGATTAATTTTTACGCAATTTCAAACTGAGATAGAATTGTTCTGGATGATGATGTGAATTGCGAGTCTAACTCCCCCCAACAGTTTATGCAGTTTTCTGAGAGTGATATGACTGTTTTCTAGTATCATTTTGGTCCCCTTGCATTTAAGTACTAACATTAAGTAAGTACATTAACTTGTCATGCACACTGGTAATCTTGACTACTTGACTTTAACATGGCTTCGATTTACACATGGCATTTCATTTCTTGAAGCTATCTTTACTCATTTTAATGTTATAATTGTTTAATAATTGCTCAGATTCGATATTGTCCATACATGAATATAACAATATAGTTTGCTTATTGCTAATTGCTTTACATTTGGCTGGCGATAGCTCTTTTTATTCCCTTTGTAATTGGTAGGTAGTGATTATATAATTCAGTAACACTGCATTACGGGCAAAATTTTTGAAAGGTAAATGGTTGAGGGGAAAAATCACGTTCTGGTAATAAAGATTACCGCCTGTTTTTTTTTTTTTTCACGTGCAAAAATAATGTTTATATTTTTCTTTCATTCTTTTACCTGTTTTCTTGGAAATTTCTTTCATGCGAGATATTTTTTGCCCTTAGTACTATTCCTTTTTACTTCCTTTTACAAAAAAGGAAGCAATTCGCGAAAAAAATTTCACTCAAAAATCGACCTTAATTTCCATTTTACTCACCCCCGAACGAATATTGAGTTTTTTTTTTCGACTCGACCACACGTGGATAAGTGCCTAAGAACGTAGACACGCGAAATATCCGTAATGACGATTCCCGAGTTAATTACAACGAATTTTCTCCTGACGTCTGTATGTACGTGTATATGTATGTGCGTATGTATGTCGCATAACTCAAGAACGGTATGTCCTAGAAAGTTGAAATTTGGTACGTAGACTCCTAGTGGGGTCTAATTGTGCATTTTCTCTTTTGGTTGCATTCGGGTTTTTCTAAACGGGTCTTTTATCCCTTTTTTGGGGGAAATCATTTTTAATTTCGATGTAAATTCAAGTGGTGTTATAACTTGGCGGACACCTGGTGACATATCGCCAGTCTTTTGATTGCCAAGTTTTGTCGCCAACTTGGCGACAAATTTGGCGATTTTTTTTTAAAATCTGATTTCAATTTCGCCACTTTTGGTGATATTTAGATAGTAAACTATTGAATCACATTAAAATTGCCAGTAATGGGGAAATTACATTAAATTAGAGTAAAAGAAAGTCATGTGATGCAAACATCAGCTCGTTTTGAGTATGCTCCTAAAATTTTGGATGTTGATTTTTTTTCAGTTTAATTTTTTTGTTTGTTATAATAATAACTGCAATATAGTATCGTAGCAAAAATGTTTTTCAATATGTTCCTTTAATTCTCGATGTTCAGTTTATTTTAAAGTTCAATTTATTTGTTTGTAATAACTACATTAATTAGCATTGTGGCAAAAAAATGTTTTTTAATATGTTCCTTTAATTTTCGACGTTTATTTCATTTTTAAATTCAACTTCTTTGTTTTGTTATAACTACAATAATTTGCATCGTAATAAAAAAAAAAGTTTTTTGAATATGTTGCTTTAATTTTCGATGGTTATTTTGTTTTTAATGTTTAGTTTCATGACAAATAATGTTGTTGTTCGCTTTGCCCTAGTACCGAATCCACTTTACCCGGGGTGTTGGGCAAAGTGGATATTCATGCCATTGTTGAAAACTTGCCTCATATCTAATAGTTTAATTAATATTAAGGACAACTGTTATTGCATTACGTAAGTTCATTAAATGTAGACCGGTTATAAACACTTGTTTCAATTTCCCCAGTTATAAATAAACGACAATAATCAAGAAAAGCTTAAGGTATTCACATTGCCCGGGTTTCCCGTAAGTCAAGTAGCCAAGTTTTGTAGCTGGCTACTCGTCTTATGGCTGCGAAATAGGACAAAACTTGGCGCGATTGCAATTGTTTTAGAAATAATTAACGAACCTTTAACACTTAGGATTTTTTAATTTTTTTAAAAACTCATTCAGCATTCTGTAAAATATTTCAGAGCGTATATTGCTATTTTAGGAACTGCCGTCTTAGCAAGAATTATTTGAAAGAAAAAAAAAAGAAAAGAAACGCTCAAGGTTCTTTTTTTTTTCTGTCTATGTTTCAGCGATTGTACTTTACGAAAACAAACACTTTCATTACAAAGTGTTACCAAAACAGCAATCGGAAAACATTGCCCATAGTAATTTTTTCCCTTAGTCACTTTCTCGCTTATTGTAACAAACTAGAGAGAAGATAATAGCAAAACTTAGAGGAATAATACGAACAAATATTCAGTAGATAGAAAAACTCCTCAATTAACTCACCAGGAGAAATGTCAGCCATTTGATTCATATCTTATGAAATAAAAATAACTACATGTTTCAATCGAGCCAATCATAATCAAGAACATTTATTTTCTATTTTAAGTGAAATTGATTACAGCAGAAATCTAATTTTCTACTATCATTTTCTAGCCCTCGCGCTTCATTCACAGATGGTATACCACGTGACTCATGGTCAATTGTCTAATTTCGGGGCGGTCAACATCGCACCTGACTTGCAGCTTTGATGGAAGTTCATTGCTGTTGAAGTCACGATGCAGTTACTTAATAATATCCATTGCATGTCATTATTTTGCCGACATTCTCCTCACGTGCCGACACTTTACGCCTATTTGGGCGACAACCGGAAATCTAATGGAATTGATTTGACCAGTTGTTTTCCTTAATGGCTTTGGTTCAAATGACGTAGACTTCGACACTCTTTTGTTTTGAGAGCAGACGAATTTATTTGATCTAATGAAGATGTCTTTAATATTATCTCTGGTTGTATGAAAATTTTTAGATAACTGCCACGGAGTACACTGTTACAAGATAATATTGGAAAGTATAATAAGAAGTAGTAAAATAATACTGAAGGAAAACAGTGTAAATATATTCTGAAAAATATGTATGTATGTGATATAACTTTTCAGCATGCATTAGATGAAGATGATGTCTGTTTTGATTTTCCATAGCGTAAAACGGGGTGGCTTTGCCCACCGGGGTGACATTGCCCAATTTTAATTCAAAGTTTTTCCTCTTAAAAGTAATAGGGGAAGGTTGCCGTCAATGAACTGGTTCCATGTCTAGACCGCGAAGATATTTCCCGTACCAGAGTTTGTGCAGACGCGTAATCAGTTTTAGTACCTTCCTTTGTCTGAAAACAGTCTACTGCAGAGTCGTCAAGTAGCTAAAACTATTTCATCATATTGTTAATCGGTCAGAAAACATTTTTACCATTAACTTTCTAACTGTTAAGATTTTTATTGAGTTATAGCATGCTTTGAATATTACTGATCTATTAAACGTGAGCATTGACTTAAAAGAGATCCTTTTCAAGTAAAATTCCCCATACTTCATGTTTCACCTAGGTTCGTCACGGCAGTAACACCTATAAGAATATTTAAAATGACGCAGTTGCTATCATTGGACCGCTAGGTGTTTTCACGAATGGACTGCCTGACAAAGTGGTTCGTTCATGGAAAATCTCTATTACTGTTGTAACTTCAGCTCAATTACATTTGAAAATAGCTCAATTCTTTTAAAATTAACATAAAACTGAAAAAAATAATATCAGTAATTCATGAAAACTCTTATACTATATTATAATTTCAAGTCAACATTTTTTTAAAATTTGTTAAAATTTTAAAACATAATAATACAGTTTCAAATACTTTTGCTGTTCCAGAAAAATGCAAAAACTAGTAAAATATGGCCAGTAGACAAGTGAGATTACGTAACGTGCTACAGTATCTAACAGAAATGGTATGGTGGCACGGACCTTAACGAAGTCTGCCGACAATATAGAGTCCTGAAAGCAACTTTAAACAGTAGCATGGAAGATAAAAACCGGTTTGTTGTTACCTTAGTCACTTATTAAAAAATTAGGAGATAAGCCCTCCCAAATAGAAAATAGTGAAACATATTTTGAAACTAGAGAAAACGTTTTCGGAACTACTTTCGAAAAATTGGGGGAATCGGTGTCAAGAAGCTGAGGAAAAAAAAAATGTCCCACAGGTTTAATTAAGACAAAGTCCATTAGTTCTATATTCTCTGTTAGTTTAAGACTTAAGTTTCTGGTTTCAGTAATAAAATGGTCAATAAGTTCTTTGACATTTTAAAAAGCAAGTACAGTAATCTTGCGTCAAACAAAATTTTTTAAAGTGGATTTAACAAAACTCCCAACAGTTCAAAAGAGGTTGAAAAGATATTATCTAAGAACGGTGTTGCACAGGTTCGAAAATATCAAGTGGTGAGTGAAGTGTGATGACAAGTTGTGTGAGTGCTGTTTTTTTTTTACATTTATCTAATACGAAAATAAAACATTTTAGAAAATAAATCCATTTTTTCTTTTATCTTATTGTTATTTGTAGTGGTTATCGATCACCTGTTACAAATATTTGTAAGTTACGGATTGATTTTTTTAATTTGAGAATGTGGTCCATCGATGGAAACTCGATGGTCCAACCATAGCAATCAGTAGCCATGAATGGACCACATGCTAAAACATCTATTTTAAAATTTCATTCTTAATTGTGTATATTTATCATGAAAGCGAACATTATTATTAAAAGAGAAACATACTGAGAAATTGTTCCTATAATTAACGTGAAATTTGAGTTGGATTTTCTTTCTAAAAAAATCGAAAGCTGTTATGTGGTTCATTGACGGCAACCTTCCTCTACATCAAGATTCCGCTTCCGAGGTTCTAAGACAGTGAAATATCATCTCTGCTTTGTGCAGAATGCACGATGAAGGGGCAGAATGATTCTTGATAAGTTGTGAGTCAAACGCGTTGTTTCGTTGTCTGTTAGGCCATACAAGGAAACTTTAGTGTGCTCCAAATTACATCTGCGCTGTCCACGTGTTGAGACAGTGAGCACCGCCTGTTATATTTTCTTGTTTGCTCTTAGAATAAGGGAGAAGTGACGTTATCATTTTTTCCTCAAAACCATACACACTAGGCATAATCCCTGAATGCAAGTTTACCCCGGCTTTTACAAGAAATTTGGGGTCACTTTGCCCATTCGATCCGTACAAAAAAAAAAAAAAAAAAGGATCTTCACTTGAAAATGTATGAATGAATAATGTTAGTATTAATGTATGTCTGTATTATTATTTGTTTCAAACAATTTTAACGAAATGCTACGCTATATTCCAACATATAAAGGAAAACTAATGCACCGATAACACTGTTCGGCAAAAAACCCTTTTCCAATTGCTTCTGACATTTCGTCGGCTGATTCTTATGTAAAATGGTCCGCTGAATCCAAATATGACTTCCGTTTTCCCCCTTTTCGTACCATTTTTTTGAAGGCCCCCCCCCTCCAAGTTTTTTTAAATTTTCCTTAGTTTCAGAGCATTTTTTTTTTTTGGAGGTGAATGGAGCTTTATATTAACTGCTAATATAGCTTTGTTGGGCAAGAGAGGTTCAAAGTTCAAAATCATGGACACGGATAGCAAAAGGGGGGACTTGGGGGGTATACCCCCAAAATATAAGAAAAATCACGAAGAACGATCTTTTTATTCTGCTTTTTTAAAAAAGATGTTTTTAAAAACAATTTCAGTGTAGAATGAAAGTATAAGACTCGCTTCTATGACTCCCATGTCCAAATGTTTTCGCGATGTAAAAAAAAAAAAAAAAAAAAACTTTTGTGAATGTCGCACGTTGCATACGAGTTAAATCGCAGGTCTTCATTCAAAAAGACATTCTTCTGGCTGATTCTTATGTAAAATGACTCCTTGTTTCCAAATACGACCACCTTTCTCCTCATCACGCCCCCCTTTTAGAACCTCCCCCCTTCTGATTCAAAGCCATTTTTTTTTTAATTTGGAGGGGAAAAAGAGCATTACAATAACCGTAAGCATTATTCTAAATGACTAGAGATGTGCAAAGCTCAAACTAATTTTGTGCATATGTAGCAAAAAATAAAACTTGCCCCCCCCCCCCAAATTTAAAAGGAAGGGGGTGCCTTTCTAGAAAAATTGGTACGTGTAGGAGGAAAACGGAGCACTAAAATACAGAAGAATCAGCCGGAATGGCCTCAGAAACATTTGAGAGTTTTTTTGCTGTGTGTTTGAGAGGGTGCCCCCCATGTTTTCCTTTTTGCTACATATGGACAAGATTTTCAGCTTTGCACATCTCTAGTCATTCAGAATAATGTTTACGGTTATTGTAGTGCTCTTTTCCCCCCTCCAAATAACAAAAAAAAAAAAAAAATTGAATTCTGAAATTTTGAATTCAAATTATGTTTTTCGCAATCACGAACTGAGACAGGACCCTACTCATTGGAGTTATTGTTTCTAGAAACAGCTCCTGCCCCCCCCACACAAGCCTGCCTCTCCTCCTGGGCGGTTACGTGTGCATAGTTGTGTGTGTAGGCTTGTGTGTGTGCGTAGACCTGTGTGTATGCACGTAGGCGTGTGTGTGTATGTGTGTGAGTGTGCGTGTATGTAGGACATGGATGCCACCGACCAGGAGAAGCGGATAGCTCAGGACCGGAGCAGCCGCGCCGCGCCGCCTGCAGAGGACGGTGGGCGGTGGTGCTGCAGCGCCCGTGGTCCAAGCTGAAAAGGCACAGACACCAAAAACAGTCAAATGAGAACAATTAGCAGTCGTGATTGCTCAAAAAAAAAAAAAAAAAAAAAATGCTCTGAATCATAGGAGGGGGGGGGGGGGGGGTTCAAAAGGGGGCGTAATGGGGGAGACAGGTGGTCGTATTTGGGAACAAGGGGGTCATTTTACTTAAGAATCAGCGAGAAGAATGTTTTTTTGAATGAAGATCTGCGATTCAACTCGTATGCAACGTGCGCCATTCATATGATATTCTTTATTTTATTATTTTTTTTTTTTACATCGCTAAGATTTTTTTGGACTTAGGAGTTATAGAAGCGAGTCTTATACTCTCTCTCATTCTGCACCAAAATTTTTTTGCATACATCTTTTTTAAAAAAGCAGAATAAAAGATCGTTTTTCGTGATTTTTCAATTATTTTGAGGGGTATACCCCCCCTAAGTCCCCCTTTTTGCTATCGGTGTTCATGATCTTGAACTTTGAACATCTCTTGCCCACCAAAACTATGTTAGCAATTAATATAAAGCTCCTTTTACCTAAAAAAAAATTGCTCTAAAACTAAGGAAAATTGAAAACACTTGGGGGCGTTTAAAAAAAAATGGTACGTATAGGGAGAAAACGGAGGTCATATTCGGATTCAGGGGGTCATTTTACATAAAAATCGGCCGACAAAATGTCAGAAGCATTTTGATTTTTTTTTTTTTTTGCCGCACAATGTAATGTGTCAAATACACAAATGCTATGCTCGACAAGGCAATTTATGATGTTGTTAAGCTGCGGTAGTCGATACGGCAAGATTGTCTATTTGGCTGATAAGCATGGTATTCTCCGAATAACTTTGGGAAATCTCAAGGTAAAAACATTAAACAACCTGGAGGGAAAACATGTCTATCGATGCCAGATGAAAACGAAATAATAAAACAAATTTTGGTGTGCACTGATTAGGACATGCCTCTGTCATCAATGGATGTAGAGATCATTGCTAAAAATTACTGGTCTTGAGCTGGTTGAGTGTCTGTGGAAAGTTCAAGAATAATCTTCCAATGGTATATTAGTTTAAATCATTTTTAAATCGTCCTAAAAAAGAGCTCTCACAAAGTAAATGTCAAAATATGTCCCGATAAGGGATGTGCCGTTCATAAACGAACCGGTCAAAAAGAACGAATCTTTAAGATGAACGGATCCGTTCTTTCACCTAAAAAATGAACGACCGTTCTTTTGAACGGTGAGCAGTTTGGAATATTGTATTGATGCGCTTGTGATAAAATCGCTTACTTTTCTTTTTTTTTGAATTACATTCATCTTCATTTTTAACTCTTAATCAATCTCAAATTTCCTATTTCTCAGTGCAGTGCAATATATTCATTTCGAATCTTCTTATTTTCTGCTTTATTCATCATTTTTCATTAACTGTTGCAGTTTATTTGCAGTTTTTCAATTTATCCATTAGTAATGTTTTGTGTAACTTGTTTGGGCTACTTACAAAATATTTAGACTTTCCACTTCTTGTTCATGCACCTGCTAAAATTCTTCTCACACTTTCTGTCGCCAAAATTATTTCTGAAAATACCTTTATCACTTTTCTGTTGATCCTTTTGTCTTATGTAACACCCCTCCTATAAACTACCATCTACATGGTACGATCCAAAAGTAATGAGCCTTCGTTTAAAAAGACAGATTTATTGAGCTGATCGGTACAACTGACTACTAGTTTTAAAAATAGGCACCACCTGCAACACTGTACTTTTGTAGGCGACTTTTCCATGTCTCTAAGGCATCCCTGAAGTCCTGTTTCGGGTTATCTGCAAGAGCTGTCTTGACATGTGCTTGGATGTCTTCGATGGAGTCGAAACGTTTCCTTTTCAGCGCTGATTGTAATGGTGGAAGCAAAAAGTCAAAAGGCCACAAGCCCGGACTGTAGGAAGGCTAGGACATCACGGGAGTGTTGACTCGGACCTTCTTCAGTCAGAATTCTCGGCGCAAGTTTCGCGCAGACTTTCCGCATGTACAACTCCTCCATAACAATGCATTGCATCGTTGTCTCCGATAAGTCCAGGGCTTTTGCTACTTGGTAGAGACTCAAACACCAGTCCATGTTCAAAAATTCATACACTCGTTGCACATTCACGTGAGTACGGGCCGAGGATGGGCTTCCAGACTGGGGTTCGTCAGTCACCACTTCCCGGCTTTACGAAGGGCCTCGTGCCACTTTTCTACGTGTGAATAGGTCAGACACTCAGTCCGAAATGTCTGTTGAATCGTTGCGAACATTTGGGAAGGAAACTGGAAGCAAAATGTGATCTTTTTGCGTTGCTCTGACGAACTTTCCATATTGTCGTGTCACGCACCACTGTTTAGAGCTTACTGTTAAAGCTGATGATACCGCTTCGAAAGCTGGTAGGAAACTGACCTGCGTTGCGCTGTAAAGCCAACAACCTCCACCACCGTCGCTGTCTAGCGGAGCAAGCTGCAGGGTGTACATGTGTTAGTATAGCGTGAGGCTCATTACTTTTGGATCGTACTATGAATATTGATTTGGCTTTATTTTTAACTTGGCGACTTCCAAGTCGCATATTTTACATCCAATATAACATACTTTTAATAAGAATTAGTACTGTCTAATTTTTCCCCATTTACAAAAGTGTAGCTTTTTTCTCTGTTCTCATTGGTACTGTGAAATAATTTTGAAGCTCCGTAATAATTAGGTTTTTTTTAAAACATATTTGTTGTACTTTTCTTCGTTGTACAATACAGTGCTGTAGCTGGAAAAACTATTTGAAGATACACACCTCTTTCTTTTGGGTAGATGTTACGGTTGACAGTTGTTTGTTTTGGGGTCAAAAAAGGTCAGTTTCGACAACTTACGTCAGTTTTTACTTAAAAAGCAGACGTTTAATAATTATAATATTTTTTTTAAGTTTATGTATATTTAAGGTACATAGTTTAAACATTTCTTTATTCTCGTGTTTTATATTATAGGCTGTTTCTTTTTCTTTCTTTTTTTTTGTAGTTCTTTTTTTCATTTATTTCGTAATTTATGTTTTTTTTTAAATATAACCTAAAAGTACACATTAAAAATTATTTTTTGTTTTTTCTTCACTTGTGACCATACCACACCCTGAGATATACAATTTCTATTTAGAATTAGTGCACTAATTCACATAAGTTCAATTTTGCAAATTTTCTGACATCACAGTTTATATTTTTTTATTTAGTAAAATTCAATAACTTAATTTTGTGACATGCTGAAATGGAACCAGCGATTTTTCGAATGGAAAACATGTCTTACCATTCGGCAACTGAGAAATATCTTACAAAATGAACTATAATTGCTTTATACATCTAAACCTGAATAAAGGTTTTTTTATTCATTTTTCATATGCATAATTTCTTACTTTTAGATGGTTTTGGTAATTTTTCCTTCACAGAATATTACTGATGTAATGAAACATTTCGAATGTACTTGAGTACGTCGTGCAGAAAGATCACTTGCGACTTTTTTACATGAACGAAGTCGTTCAAAGGAACGAGTTAAATGAACGGATCAAAAGAATGAACGATCCTCTGATGAACGGATCATTAAAAAGAACGACATTGCCCACCTCTAATCCCGATCAAAAGCTGAGTGGGGGTCCTGAATCTATAACTTCTTATTTCGATCATTAGTATGAATCTTTGCGTACCATTCCACCCGAAAACACCCTGAGCTACGATGAAACTGATCTCAGTGATGACCCACGTTCCAAATTAATGATATTTCGACGTGGAGTGAAGTATCCTGAAAGCAGTATGAATAGCTCAAAAGGAAGTATCTTTGCTAATACTATTGCTAGTGAACGGCTATTTTGATTTGTTTCGTATAATACAGAATATTTTTACATGCAATATAATCCAGTTTTTACTTCCTTTTACAAAAAGTGTTGTATTCGCGAAAAAATGTTCACTCAAAAATTGGCCTTAATTTCCATTTTTTCTCACCCCTGAATGAAGTAGAGTTTTTCTTTTTCTTTTTTTGACCCGACCACTCGTGGATATATGCCTAGGGACGTACAGACACCCGAAATATCCATTTTGACGACCACCCGAGTTAATTACAACGAGTTTTCTCGTGACGTCCGTATGTATGTATATATGTGCGTATGTAAGTATGTATCTCGCATAACTGAAAAACGGTTTGTCCTAGAAAGTTGAAATTTGGTATGTAGACTCCTAGTGGGGCCTAGCTGTGCACCTTCCCTTTTGGTTGCATTCGGGTGTTCCTGAGGGGGTCTTTTGCCCCATTTTTGGGGAATCCATTGTTTATTTCGATGTAAACTCAAGTGGTGTTATAATTTTTCGGACACTTGGCGATATATCGCCAGTATTTTGGTCGTCCAGTTTTGTCGCCAACTTGGCGACAAATTGGGTGATTTTTTAAAAAATTTGTTTTCAATTTGGCCACTGTTGGTGTTATTTAGAGAGTAAACAATGGTATCACATTAAAATTGCCAATAATGGGGAAATGACATTAAATTGGAGCAAAAGGAAGTCATGTGATGCACACATCAGCTCGTTTTTTCTGGGTTTTTCTGTAAATTTCAATGTTTATATTCATTTCTTGAACTCCTTTGTTCAATAAATATGTTTAATTCATAGAAAGTGGTTTTATTGACCCCTGATAAAGTTGACATTGCCCAACAAAATATTTAGAAGCGTTTTCCCATCAAAAGTATAAGTGGGCAAAGTCACCCCTTTTAGCAGGTTGACTTTGCCCACCCAGTTTTTCCTTTTTTTGAAAAATATATCAAATGAGTCAGAAATGAAATGCGCTAGTGATCCCGATTCCTTTTACCTTCCCCCAAACCACAAAATTTTCATTATTCAAATATTCTTGCAGCCAGTAAAGAAAAAATCGACTCTAAACTTGAAAACTGCGCAATGTCGCCCTGATTCACGGTATTTAATTAGAATTCTATAAGACGTAGTGAGACATTTTTAAGGATGAGGGATTTTCAACTTTTTCTACACGCACGCAAATAGACAGAAATATGTAGACACGCAGAAAAAAGATAGATATATATAATTATCTATAAGAAAAAATTCATAGATATATAGATAGAAGAATAAATAACTTGATAAATACATAAATACACATAGAGCTAAACGATTAGATATAAATAGAATGCTAGATAGATGTCGGTAGATAAATAAGTATATATAGATATAAATAGATAGATGGATAGAAAGATAAGTATAAATAAGCAGATAATTGCGTAAGTAGAGTGAAGACTTAAATAGAAATTGTAATTTTCGAAAGCAATTTGGTGAATGGTTCTGTACTATAACAAATTTTATTTCTCTTTACACCCCTATCCTTCTCTTTACTAAGCCACTAATAATAATTGCTTCTCCCTATTTCTCTTAATTCATTAAACATTATGTCCCAAACAGCTTCAGATGAGCCAAACAGTAATTTTACGACAGATAAATGAATTTAATAACGATATCTTGAGATCAAAAATCTAATGTTTGATATTCTTTTATCGATAATAGATGTAGAAATCAGAAAACGTATTCTTAGTCCAAATAAACTGTAATATAAAAAAATATTTGTTGGTTATAGTATTAAAACTTAGAACTTAATCACGACATTATATATAATTTGTCTATGGGGAGGAACTCAAAAAGTGAGTCAACCTTTGCGTAAATCCTTTCTCTCTGTCGTGTATTGGATTTCCTCACTGACAATAAAGTTATTTACAGTACAAAGGCAATAATAAAAATCTTAAAACGTTGCAGGCAATTCGTTCAACGTTCTCTAAATTGAGCGTAATCATTAAGCGAAGATATCACATATCAAGGAAAAAGTAGATTGCACTTATGCACCAAATTGAATATCTAACCTCAGTTTTTTTCATATAAAACAAGTTTTATGTGATGGGAATTATGAATGTAAAATCTTGATACATTTATCAATTAAAATCATAATTTAAAATTAACGAGACATTTTAGTAATGTCTCTTTTTTTCAGATGAAATCTACAGCAGTATTTAAGAAGTAACTTAAAGTGTGATGGTTGAATTAGTAGATGTTTAGCTCGAGGAGTTAGATAGCAAAGTGATAAAAATGAACGAAATACAATTGAATTAGTAAATTCATTTATGTGCCAACTGTTATAAAAAGACACCGGTAAAGATTTTTTGTTTGCAATTATGTCTCGGTGTTTTTAAAAATGTGTATTTAAAAAAAAAAAAAAAAAAAACTGAACTTTCCGTTAAAATTAGTTAAATCACAGTTGAACCCCGATTTAATTTATCATTGTCAGATATTTTTTCATTAAATATTAAACACTCATTGTTGAAATCACAGCAGTAGTATTAAAAGCCTGTACGAAATTTATGAAGTATTACTAGAGTCAAGTAGCCACATTTCGCCCCCCCCCCCCTTAGTTTCTCTGTCTTGACGAACTAAGAAACACACAATGGCATTTATGTGACTGGTATTGTATGTCAACCACACTTTGATCCTAAATTGCTCAATTTTTTTTTATTTACTTCTCTGATTGACGTGTTCTAATAATAATAATACGTGTGAAGTGAATTCTCTGTACTAATACAGTACCCTCCCTTAAGGGACACCTCCGAATAAGGGACACCTCTATTTAAGGGACATTTTTTCTGATCCCAGTCCCTTTGAACTGGGACTTCCATGTATTTGCCTCTAAATAAGGGACACTCTTTTTAAGAGACAATCATAGAGAAAACAAAATTACAAAAAAAATATGTACAAGTGCATAAAAAAGAGTGAAATTATTGGAATTCAAGTTTCACTTTTCTTTAAAAATTAATTGAGGAGAGTTGAACATTAACATATGTTGAAGAAACAAGTTTTATACATTGTAAAAATCTTGCTGAAAGTTACATGCATGATTTGCCCATCCAGATATTTATTCAACAGGCTCAGGGCCAAAGGAGAGGTCACAGAAACTGACTAGCTTTATATATAAAAATTGAAATGTGAACACTAATTGTAATTCACAATGTCTTTCATTGTAAATTACAGGACATGAAGCAAATTCATGCAATGAATTACTTCAAAATGATTGCTTTATGGGATAAAACTTTGGACTTGCCAAATTTTTAACTCAATTATTAATAAAATAATAACAAATTAAAAAAAATCATTAAGTGAATTTGATTTAGTTGTGCATGAAAATTGAAAATTATTTCTTAAGTGTTAACAGTGTTTGTAAGTTCATAACAAAATTATACTGAGTAAACACACTGCATGTATAAACTAAAATACCTCCGAATAAGGGACACCTCTATTTAAGGGACATAATGTCGGGTCCCATTAGTGTCCCTTATTGAGAGGTTCTACTGTATTAAATTTTTGTATACGAACTATTGATATTTTCATTTACAACCAGCTGCTGCAGTTTCAAATTCCGGTTTTCCGATTGCACTACTTGTATTGACCAAATAGTGGCGGTGGGAAGGAGGCGTGAAACTCGCATCGAAGTTAAACAAAAGACCGAAGAAAAGAGTAGTCTAGAAAATCGTTGGGTTCTCAGTAATGATGTATACAATGTATACTTTTCACAATCGTATCTCATTACGTTTACCAAAAATTGATTAAAAGGAAGGTTCTTGAAAATTAAAAGAAAGTTTTCAGTAATTTTACGTTTAAAGATAATGTTTTTGGTTTTCAAAAGGCATATCCTTTACTCGAAGTCAGAACAATTTAAATTGCATTAAATCCTTTTAACCAACTGAAGATTAAATCTTGTAAAATCTGGAATCGTCTTTTACAGTTGAGTGCACTCGTCGTTAAAATGCGATTAATTTGAAGAGTATGACGTCACCACCGACCTTACTCATTAGCCTCTATAATTTGTCGCCTGGCTGTGAACAAAGTTGAAATGAAATCAGATTTTTTTTGCAGAAATCTTTACGCTAGGAATTCTTTTTAAAATATGTGAAGAGTTTCTTAGAAATCGATAAAGAAGCAGTGAGAACAACTGATTAGGTAGGATTCGGTTGAAAACGAATTTGGAGCTTTCATAATGAGATAAAAGATTTTAATATAAGGTTTACAGGAAATGAAGCGAGACTCCAACTCGCTGAAATTATCGGCGCATCGAAGTTGGATGGATAATTGTCTTTTTGCTATGAAACGGTAAGATAATAAGAGGATATTTTTGTGTTGAGGAGCAAGCAAAAATAAAATTTAAAGAAATAAAAGATGATCATTACTTTTAAAAAACTGCGTATTAATATTTTCCTTAATATGTCACATAACTTTGAAGGTGAGTCGCTTTAATCTATTTAAAACAAAATTATACATTTACTCTGCAGATAAAAATAATAACAATTAATCCAAAAAATATAACAAAATATAAATAAAACTGATAAAAACATTTAAAAGAAAAGGGGAAAATGAGGTAAAAACCGGAATACTTGCACTTTACTAGGACTATAAACGCTAATTAACTAGTTTCTAGTAGTTTTATTTATTATATGGAAGGTATACTAAATTATTTAGTAATGAATTTTACCTACTCCGCTAGTTTTGTTGTGCAATTTCATTGTTTCCATTTATCCCATAAATACTGAATTCTGGGATTAATGGAAACAACTAAGTTTTAATTATTTCTACTTTTTTGACGATTAAATCTTGACGTAAATTAAACTTTTGTGTGTATTTTACATAAATTCAGTGCATAAATTAGTTTTTTGCATGATTTTTCTTTTTAAATGATTCCGGACCACATTTGGAGAATTCAGCTGGTCGCATGCGAAATAAATATCACAGATTGAATGTTGATGTAGAGCTTCTTAAGCTTCTAAATTGATTGTGTATATTGCTATTAACTATCTACGTCATCTCACGAGGAAAAGAAAATGGGGTGTGCTCATTTACTTCATAGTCTCTGGGGTAGAACGAAAAATGATTTCCTTCACTAACAAACAGTCCAAAATTCAAACATTTCTTACCTAGAGAATGTTGTGTGTTATGCACAAAATTTTACCACTCAATTAATCAAAAAGAAGAGGAGGGATCCAAAGTTAAAACAATGAAATTATGTTTCCTTATGCCCCTAACTGACCCTACATGTATACTCATTTTCTACAGGCAAATCAACTAGCAATTCTGATTGGCTGCTCTCGATAGTTATATTCAATAGTCATTGAGTGTGATTCTCGTACCGGGAGAACTTCGTCCCTACCGTTCTCGAATAATCACGCGAATGAAATCACAACCGATTCAAAATTTTGCTATCAAATTTGTCACGTAACCATGTCGAAAATTACAGTTTAATTATTCTACAAGTAGTAAAGTACAAGAATCAAGCCGATAGTAACTACTCAATTGTTTATTAAAGGTTTAATGCAAAATTGTGGTGATTGAAAATAATACAGCTTTTGATGATATTTCAAGAGTATCTATCTCACTCTTAAGACCGTTTGACCAATAACGGGACATTGCATCATACTTTCAGTTTTGAAAAATGTAACTGAGATTAAGAAATAATTTATAATGCTAATCATAACAATTACCGAAAAATTTAGATAATAGTGATTTGCTAAAAATTAACAAAAAAGTTAAAAGTAAAATTAGCTTTTAAAATTTTCTGTTCTTTAACTTGAAATTGATACAATGCCATGTCAAAACGAGCATTGAAGCAAGATGTAACAATTAATTGATTACCGTTTGGTGTTTGATTGGTTGAATGAATATTCGGCTGTTACCTACTAAAATACAACAATATTGTGGCATAAAACTAATTTAAAAAGTAGCGAATAAGCAGTACATATCTTGAACTCTTTCCTTTTTACATTATATATTAGAAAGAATAAAATATATTGTAATTTTTGTGGTAAATCAAAATTCCCTTATTATTAAAAAAAAAACTTCGAAAATTGTGTTAAATTTTAATATTCTCCCAGAAAGGGAATATCTAAAGAAATGACGCATATATTGAAATGTGGACTAACATGGTCAGAATATTCATGAATGTCTTAAAATAACACGAGCTTAGTTTTTTCAACTTATTACAAGTGATAAACGTAAAATTTGCTTGAAGTAAAGATATTCGGTACATTAACATATACATTATCATTAATAGATATATTATCAAGAAAGTGTTTTTTTTTCCTGAAATGGGAATTAAAATGGCATCACTTTTTGAATAAAATAAAATCATAGCTGCACGGCTATAGAAAAGCGGATTTCCAAGGAAGAGCACGTGTAGCAAAGGAATGTTCACGTTCAGTGCGACATCACGTCCACTTAAAGTTTCTGGATGCAGTTTTGAGATCATAAATGCTAGGTTACTTTTAAAAAGTTTAAAAATTTCATGCTTCAGGAAAACTTGATTGTAATGATTTTTTTTAAATGTGAATGGGATATTATTTTTTTTTTAATAAATATTCTTGCAATGGTTATTCTTTGTGTGCTAGTGAACTACGGATATATTTTTAATCGAATGCTGATGTTATATTTATCAAATTTATCGGCAGGATATTGAACGCTGATATTATTTTAGTGTTCATTTTTTTGTTTAATTAATATGTAATAATGAATTTTATGTGAAAGATACTGCCTAAACAGATTTATGCATTCACTGCTTAAATTTTTTTCATTCATTTGTGTTTAGCTCTTATCACGTGTTTGAAAAATATATAAATGCTCGATTTGACTAAAATTCAAAGCATAACCCTTTTTGATAGTTTAAAATGTTTCGTTTGATAAGTTCATAAAAAATGTTGAAAATCTTTCCCTTGAAATAAGTTGTATTTCACCAAGATTGTCTTTAAATAGTGTATTAATTCTGTTACCAATGCAACTATGAGGCATACATGAAATACACCGCCAGCTCAGTCATTTCCAGCCGAGGACTGCAGTTTCGTGCTTATTAGCACTCATCAGCCTGGCATAGGAAAGTGACTGAGCTGGAGATGGAAAACCTCTTAAGGAAGCCAAGAGTGCCAAACAAGAACCAAACCATTGCTTCGGTCACTCGTCTGGTCTGCGCTAATTCTATATTAGCTACCAGTTTGTTTGGCACTCTTGGCTTCCTTAAGAGGTTTTCCATCTCCAGCTCAGTCACTTTCCTATGCCGGGCTGATGAGTGCTAATAAGCACGAAACTGCAGTCCTCGGCTGGAAATGACTGAGCTGGCGGTGTATTTCATGTATTTCTGCTTTAGCCCTGGCTATTGGGCGGTAATTTACTGAATATGAGGCATAGTCTTTTCCATCAAAAAAATTATACTTTCTCAGGTGCAACGAAGTACAAAATGGGCACTAAACTATAGTTCCTTAAAAACTTGAACACTGCATTTAACATTATAGAACTTTGGGTTGCCTTTTCGCTAGATGCTTATTAGTTGTAAATAATCATACGCTGCGATTCACTTTGGTGTGATTCAAGAAAGCTGAGCTTCATTTTTGATGCAGCTGTTTACATATTGCCTTCGTTGAAAATTACAAGTTTTAAAAGACGTTTTACTGATAATTATAAGTAGCAATATTGTGATATTGTTTACCGCTTTAGAAGAAGCTTGAAACTGAATAAGTTGAGAACTTACTCTATATTTATCGATATGTATACTTTTGAGATGAGGATCGTAAAGAAGAACAGCTGGATCAAGATCAATAGGTGACTGACGTCTACCCTTTGTGCAGAAACTCCACTCTGGATTTAGTAATCCCCAAAAATCTGGCCCTGAAAAAAAGGTTACATGTTAGCATTTTTTTACCGAAATATGCTACTGGACATATATGAGAGAAATATGAATTTTTTGTTCATAATGTGAAATAAAATGCCTTCTAATATCTTATAGGAGACTATATCCTTGTCTTACACAAACACCATACCTAATTCGATTTGAAATGAATTCAACCAAAAATGGTTGCTATCTTAACCACCGAGTTAGCGTCCGTCGCTATTTTTAAGGAGCATTTTACTTCTATCCCAATAGATTAATGAACATAAGAGCGTTCTTGTCTTAACTTTTACTCTCAAAGGTTTAACGAAATCCACGGATCATAAGTATAGTTACATATTTTACCTCTTAAGGAGAATAATTCAGATTGTTCCCTGTACAGTAGTACCAGTAGGTAGCCCCTTTTGAGTACAACGGCAAACCGTCTAATTTGAAAAACGCGATTCGCGATTTTTCACATTCATTAGTTAAGCATGGTGCCGACGATATAATGTAATTGGCTAGATATTTAAGAAAGATGAATTTTCAGTCTTATTCTGAAATGAGACGCCTCACTTGTATAGGTGAGCATCACTGGAATTTATGTATTTCTGCATTTAATAATGCCCGAAAATTTTGCCTCGAAAATAAAATTATACCATTGGCCTTTGTTGTTATAAAATTGGACAGGTATGCAAGAAAGATGAATTTTCCATTTTAAACACACATGCGTTGACTAATTTCCCATTTTAAGGAAGGAACGAACTTCAATTTTCGTAATGGGTCTATTGTGTGGATCGAAGTGATTCTTTTTAGGAGTTGCCCTAACACCCTTTTGGCGTAACCGAGCGTTGGATCTTAATAAAGCAAAAAGCTTGTTTCACGCATGGCTTTCTCTGATGATGCGATCGCGTGTTGGCTCTGCATTCCCAACAATCAATAAACACGTTTTTACTTCACTTCTTTGGCTTCAACAGCTTACTTTTAATTGTTCCATCAATATTGCTCTTGAGAAAAAGAGCCTTTTTTTTGTGGAATGGAGTTCGCATCACGATTTTGTATTTCTTGTCGAAGGGACGGCTTCATTAATGAGTTCTGTGTAAACATGTAAATCATTTCGGTTCATTTTTTGTAGCATTTTGTTTTCGTAACAGCTTAAAGATTAAAAGTTTAGGAAAAAGTCAAGTCAAACTCGATAATTTCCAGTTCCTTTTTAAAAAAGCTTAACACTTGCTACGTGGTATCAATATTTAAAGAACTTTAGAATAATGGCATGGGACTTTTATTTGGAAATGACCGCAAAGCTTTTGAAACCTTTTATTAGCGAAGTCTTGTTCTTTCTCAAATGTAATTTATAAAGTGCTTTCAAGGGTATTAAACAGTTTTATTTTTTCTTTCCCCTATTTTGAACAAAACATTTATGGAGGTGAAGTTGAAAATGAATTTAAATGTTTATTTAGTTTACAAAATCATGATTACTTAAGGGTTGATTTGTAAAAAATGAATAACACTTTAATGAAAACTAACGTTGGATATTTGAATGCTCTATGTTGTTAAATTTTACAGAAGTTATTGAATGCAATGATTTATTCATTTATTTTTATTAATATTACTTAAAAAAAAACCTCTCAACAAGTTACGTTTCTGTTACTCTGATATTTTAGTATTGCGTCACTGGAGAATGCATTACAAATGACTTCAAACCATAGACTAATAATAAGAGTAGACCGAGCTTTCTCAGACTTGCTGATGAAAAAATTGGTTCATGGATACATCATGTGACTGGTGGAAGGCTTGGCGAAAACTTTGGCAACATTATCTATAGTTTGGCACTCGGCATGTATTTTAAGACGTAATCTGTTTTCATTATAATTTTTTTCCAGGTGCAGAGATTGAACTGTTTTTCTTTTAGTCATGCATTATTTTGACATTAGTAATTAATTTTTGATCACAGTTTTCATTAACTTTTATTTCATTTGGAACTGCTACGTCAGCGTTGGCGTGAACGTAATGGCGTAAACGTTTTGCGTTAACGCAAAAAATGTACTAATCGGTATCTTAAATTGAATATGTAGGTAAAAATCTTACCGTTTGCAGATTCTTTTTGGGCGCTTGTATCTTTAATTGCTAAGAGAGTTATTAAAATTGACTAAAAAATGCACAATACTATCTAAACGAAAAACTCACTATATTAACAAAATATTTACAATTTAGAATACAAAATTTACAAATCGGACTCCATAAAAGATCATTCTTCCGTGTTCCATCAATTCTATTTATTTTGTTTCTCGCGGACGTTGATCGTCTGCTACGATCAACGCCCGCTGTTGCTAGGATATCCACCAGTCACTTGGTTTGGTTTCTGAGCAGCAAAAGGGTTGCCATAGCTCGGTCTACTCTTATTATTAGTCTATGCTTCAAACAGATATGATCAAGGCGCACATTCAACTGAAACAGAATTTGTTTGAATCGAATACGATGAACTGTATCTACCAATAGTGAAGTCAGAAATTTCCTTTGCCCCACCCAGTAGGAAATTTTTCGTTGCGCTACTGATAGATAGAATGCGATCGAATCCAACACAATCGAGTTGAATCAGGTATTGAATATTTCAATGGAGGTGGAAAACAAGTGTTTTAAACAGTGGTGTCCCATAGGGTTATACTCCATGTACGCCGTATACTTTCAAACATTTTTTTAGAATTATAGCGCATACCCTCAAGCTTCAAAAAATTTCATTTATAATTCAAATTCTGTTATCGTATTTTTAAATTTTCCTAAAGCAAAAATAATATATTTAGGGGAAAGTGGGGTAAATGGATAGGGGCCTATTTCGTTGAAAATCATAGGTGGATGATCACTTTTGGGAGCCACTGTATAGTATAGGTTCGCCAATGGGACATGGTAGAGAAACACACGCACACATATATAAACATTTCCTTTTGAAAAAAGTAAACGATTTAGGTCAACGATTTATTGCTTTTAAATTTTGAGCATCAGCAAAGTTACTTCAATTTAATCGAAATTACATAAATATGGATCTCAAAATTTTGCCTTTCATGTTTAACGCGTGGTTTTAACCAAACATCAGTCTCTTTTATAATAAACTTTACTAAAAAACTAATCGAAAAAACTAATTAAAAAAAAAAAGAAACTAAAGACAAATTTGTAGAATAACAGAACTAAGCCAAATACCCCTGCATTAAGTTCAGCATGCTCAGACATATTCTATCAATCGTTAGGTCATAAATGTTTTTCTTGTGATTTTCAATGAGTAAAATAACCATTAAACAAACATTTTTATCAGGATCTTCTTCCTTGTTTGTTGGACATTAAATTTAATTGGACTCTAATTAGTATTAAGGGAGGATCTAAGTAATACTAAGCAATTTTTTAAACGTTTTAAAAACTTAAATTACGCAAGCTTACTCTGATATTTTATCCATATGTTATGCCAAGGGACAAATTCCTTTTTTTTTGTCTACTTTCCCATAGAAGTGAAAAGTTATGTAGTAAGACATTAAAAAAGGTTTACTGTATCGAAAAAATATCGCTAGAACAAAAAAGTCAAAAATAAACTACATAATTAAATAAATATTAAAAAAATAAAATTTGAAAGTGACTATTGAGATGGGAAAATATGTGTCTGTCGTTCTGTCCGTCGTGCGGACAGTTTTTCTGGCTGCCCCACTTAAAAAAAAATAGTCCGATTTAGAAAAAAAAACTTTTCTATATGAAAAATGTTGGTCAGTACGCATCATGCCATTCCCCTCTCTGACTTGTACATCATTTCGTTTAATTTTGAACAGTTCTAAAAATTTAGCAATAGTTCCTAGCCTACTTGAAAATTTGAGTCGCATTAATCACGAAGCAAGGTAAGATCTGCTTTAAACAAACGTATGGAAAATAATTTGATGCAGAAAATGTGCAAAAATGTAGTTTGTTCGATTTTTAAAGGCATTTTTTGCAGTAAAAAAAAGTAAAGCAGAACTGTAAACGTCATATCCTGCGTGAAAATCGGAAGCATATACTCATATATGAGCTAAAATTTAGATTCAAATAAAAATTCTTTGGACGCTGATTTTGTAAAAAAAGTGATTTGGTTATTTTGGAAGGGTATGTTTTTGATAATTTAGGAAAAAAACTCTTGAGGTAGACTGTTTCAGCAGAAATTGTCACCAAAGATTTTATAAAAAATTCTAAACAAATAAATAAACAAATAACTAATAATAATAATTAAAGAAGAGTTAAATGAACAGCACTATGTACAACTGAAAACACATCGTAAAATAAAATATTCTATATTCGCTCATGGGTCACAGGTGTCAGTTCTAAATGCGCATTGATCCTGTAAACTTACCTCGAATTTACCGTGAAGAATCAATTCATGCCATTTACTAATAATAAGAGTAGACCGAGCTTTCCCAGACTTGCTGATGAAAAAATTGGTTCTTGGATACATCATGTGACTAGTGGGAGGTTTGGCGAAAACTTTGGCAGCATGGTTACTAGATGGCAGGATTATCTACAGTTTGGCACTCGACATGTATTTTAAGACGTTATGTGTTTTTATTGTAATTTTTTTTCCTTGTGCAGAGATTGAACTGTTTTTCTTTTAGTTATGCATTATTTTGACATAGTAATTAGTTTTTGATCACAGTTTTCAGTAACTTTTATTTCATTCGGAACTGCTACGTCAGCGTTGGCGTGAACGTAATGGCGCAAACGTTTTGAGTTAACGCAAAAATGTACTAATCGGTATCTTAAATTGAAATTGTAGGCGAAAATCTTACCGTTTGCCGATTATTTTGGGCGCTTGCATCTTTAATTGCTTAGAGAGTTATTGAAATTGAATAAAGAAAATGCACAATACTATCTAAACGCGAAAACTCACTATATCAACGAAATACTTACAACTTAGAATAACAAATTTACAAATCGGACTCCATAAAATATCATTCTTCCGTTTTTCATCAATTCTATTTATTTTATTTCTCGCTGGCATTGACCGTCTGCTACGATCAACGCCCGCTGTTGCTAGGATATCCACCAGTCACATGGTTTGGTTTATGAGCAGCAAAAGGGTTGCCATAGCTCGGTCTATTCTTATTATTAGTCTATGATTCATGCATATGACGTCGACTTTTCGCAACGACGTACGCCTGAAATTGACGATGAAATCCACAACGATTTGTATGACGTCATTCAATTTCTGCATGCTTAGGGGTGATGTATAACAGATATTCATCGCCAAATGAGTAATGTGTAAAGTAAAACATTCATAAGCAGAAGCAACGTTCGGAAATGGTGTTGAAACTTTGAAAAAGGATTCATCGCTAAATGAGTCAAGTGTATAGTAAAACCTTCATGAGTAGAAGCAACGTCTGGAAATGAAGTTGAAACTTTGAAGAAGGGTGTTCAGATGTTCATGGTTCATGCTGTTTGACCATCATAGTGCGGACTTGACTTCCTCTGATTTCCATATTTCGGCTCAGATGAAAATCTACCTCGGAGAACAAAAGTTTGAGGGTGACAATCTAGTGAAGTAACTGTATTCCAAACTGCAGTTTTCATTTTTACTGTGCTTTTACATTCGCGAACGGTGAAACCCTGAATTTTTTTCCCTGGTAATAACCGTAAAAAGGAATGTGATGTAGGAAAAACGTCGAGTACGCTTAAAAACTGAATTACAGTTAACTTCAATTATTTCATTAACTCGTTATTCGCGAAATGTTTTCGTTTTCCATCAGTGAAAACATTTCCTATTAAATTACTAAAAGGTCATGATTGTTTCAGAAAGTAGTATTTAAACAAAAAATCGAGATTGGATTGGTTATAGTTAAATAAAAGATTTTAAAAAAAAAATCATACGCTTGCCAAATATACTTATTTTTGTTAGAAAGTATTAATGCCTTAATGCTTAGAAGTCAAAGTAAGAAGATAAATTACACATTAGTATAAATGTGCAAAATTTTGCATATAACTGTTTCATAGTTTCAAAGAACTCCTTTTTGAATTAAAAAAAAAGTAAGCTTATGTATAAAAGATCTTTTCTCGGGAGTATTTACATCAAAAAGGTCACACAATGCTCGTGATATTGATGATCTCGTATTATTTGAGCTCAAATTTAGAGATCTTGGCTGCATTTTCAAAATACTTCGAACCCGTGAATCACACAAATAATGCAATGATGAAAAAAAAAAGAAATAGATAGCAGTCTAAAAAGCATATTGAGAAAAATTTTTTGACGTACAAATTATTTGCACTCGTGCCTCCGTTATCAAGATGTAAGGTGTTAAAGACTGCCGAAATTTTACAAAAAGTCAAATTTAAAGACTTGGCGAAAAAATGAAAATTCTACGCCACGTCACCGTCTATATGTGGTAAGACCTTAGAGCAGGAATTAGTAACTGGAGGGAGCAAGCCCAATCATTGGCGTAGGAAATAATGAGGCAAAGATCTTAAGTCACATGGTTCAACTTCGAAAAATAAGAGACACGTTTTACGTGAAACGAGTGGAAGAAACCTAATTTCTTCCAATGCTTTACTTTTAAATATATCCCGTGACTTGGGTCCTTGCTTCAGGAATTGAAGCATCATTTTCCCCATCTTTTAGTCCTTCTCAATGGGTAAGACCATTGAGAAGAGATAAAATGTTGGGAGTGAAGACTTTTATTCATGAATACAAGACCCCCAAATCACGTGATGGATTTTCAAGCAAAGAATTGGAAGAAATCAGGTTTCTTTCGCTTGCTCCACGCAAAACGTGCCAATCATTCGTTGTTGTGAGTCACGTGACTTGGGGTGTTTTGGGTCAGCTTTTGCTAAGCCGATGATTAGACTTGCTCCTTCCATTTTAATTCCTGCTTTGAGGGTAATGTCCATCTGCAAATCATCTGAAAGATGTCTTGCATTACTCACCATACTCGCTTAAATTAGCGACATTTCTTAAGATTTCGGCAGACTTTAAGACCTTATATTTTGGTACCGGGGACACAAGGACAAATAATTTATTTGTCCAAAAACACGTTTTACTATACTCTTTCGATTGCTACACATTAAGAATTTTGTCATTGTTACACTATCGTTGGGTTTTCCGGTAAAAATTCCATGTAAAGAAAAGGACACTTTATTTATGAATCCCTAAATATCTTTTCACGTTGCACACAGAACGAAATAAAACTTGCATGACATTTTAGCCATTCATGACAAGCTTTAACATACATTTTATATGTAATTCCTCTAGAAATGGTGGGAAAGATGTGCTCGTGTAATTGAAAAAGATTTCCAGTGAATATACATACTATTAGCATCAAAACAAGCTCGGAGTAGTCATGGCTGTAAATTAGACGAAGTCACGGAAACTTACTATCGGGACAAAAGGAATAATTAATAAGTAAGGGTGTGCAGTTCAAAAGACCGCCTTTTGCGTGACGTGCACGTAAAAAAATCAGCAGTCTAATGAATATTTCGAGCCGGCATTCATTTGAAAACACCGTTAAAAGATTTATAAAAGTTTGGAGTAACAGAGTAGTTTATTAATCACGAAATTGGCAAACATAAATGACGAAAAAAATTTTGCTAAATAATGTCACTTATGACTATATATCGTGGTGCGTATTCTACAAGTAGGTACCTATAGTTCAGATTTTTTTATACCGTTTCGAGAAAAGCACAACAAATCAATGTTTTTCACGATTTTTGGGGAATGTGAAGACTTGATTCACAGGTTACTAAACTATCGTTGAAAAATTTTGTTTAATTAGAAGTATTTATGCTTCATTTTGAACAAAATTTCTTATGAGTTTGATACTTTAAATATGTTTTATACATTTTCACGGCAATAGAATTTTTCTCGGAAGTTAAACGCATATTAAACAACTCATAATCAGTTTGCAAAATTAACCGACATTAGATTAGTTTTAAAATCTAAATAAGCGCAATTGGAGCACAATTAGTTAAAGATAAGAACTACAAGAACAAGCTGTTATTCGAGTATTATCTCAGAAAACACGTATAAATCATAACTCGATGAAACGGATTATTATTATTTTATTTATTTATTTATTTTTTTTCTCTCGAACTAAGAAATAGTTTGCAGACTTCCTGAAGAATCTACGACGTACGTCGCAGTGTCACGCTGTTTCTCCTACCGGGCTACGTGTAGTACTCAGGCAACTATAGGCTTAAGAAGCCATATTTCGTCCCCCTTAACTATCATGGCCTCAGAGTATATGTTACGAATAATTAATTTAAAAAAAAAGAAAAATTACTCCAACAACTAATAATACGAGTATTTAACCTTAAATACATGAAAAAGACTTCGTTTTTAGTTAAGAATTTCTTTAATGCACATTTACCAAAATTGATACTAGTTCTCCCAGTTTCGTCCTCCTAAAATACTCTTTGTAAAAGAGGTAATAGCAGTTTAAAAACCAAGTAATAATATTAAATACAGGATTATAGTTTTATTACAGAACGTCACGAATTGTGCCCTTTTGGCGCAAAATATTTAATTAACTACTGAGAGACTGAATTTTTCAGTCCTTCAAACAAGCGTCAAAAATCAATTTTTTTTTCTGTTATTCGCCCCAGAACACATTCCGTGCTGCCATGAGGTGCAGTAAAGCCAACGCATCTACATTTCTTCATAATAGGGAAGTTTTCGATTTTTCAATTTTATTTTTATATGATAGAGTAACATGTATGAACATCATAGGTGAAAAAATTTTTGCGATACGATAAGTAGTTTTCTTAAAATTAATTCTTAAAGTTCAAGCTCTTGTGACGTCAAATGGCATATGAAGTGACGTCATCCCTTCTTCCGATAAGGGAGAAGCGAAGGTCACGCATTCGACTTCGAAGACGAAACGTAAAAGGCTTTCTCCTCGCATTTAACTCCTCGCGTTTCTGGAACATTAAACCTCTCATCCTCTCGAAAATATTCGAATATCTCATTGGTGTTACTTGAGGAAGATTATTTAGATTGTGCTTTAACAAATCCGGCCTCCATAGTGTGTTCAAAAGGATTATTGAATTTCTAAAAAATAAAAATATCAGCGCGCTCAAAATGTTCCTAGCGAAAACAAGGGATCTTCGGCGGAAGGCTGCCCATTCGCGCCCTGTGACGTAGGCTCGTGACGTTTCAGAAGCGCGCACTTTTGCGCGTGGATTTTTAAAAATTCATTAAAAATCAACCACGGTGTTTTAAAATTCGGCGATGGTGAATTTTTTAGTTTTGAGGGTCAATTAACAATATCCAATAGCCAAAATATGAACATTTAATAGGTTGCAACTTCCCTATTGTTGTTTTCATAAAAACGTTTTTGACACATTGGATACTGGGCACTGGGATGAAATATGGCTACTTTACCCTATATCCTCATCCTCTCAAACATGCTAAATTTAGAATAAAGTCACTGTTTTTTCACACAATTTTCAGGGCTGCGGTATTGGAGGTAAAATAATCGACTCTAATTCCCACTCCTTTTTTTCTTATGCCGAAACCAGTCTGACTCACACTCTAACTCCTCAGTCTTGGCAGAGTTCCGGCTTGGCGAGAAAAACCGACTCCTGGTTTTAAAGAATCTGATCCACGATTTCGAATCCACGACTCTTGCAGCTCTTCCTCCGCATCTCTTGTTACAATCAATGATGACAACAACGTGTGGTTTCTGTTTCACATATGATGTGCTTAAATTCTTCATCAAACATTTTTAATATCGTTAAAAAACAATTTTTAAATGTATATTAAAATGTCTAACTTTAAACACCCCGCTTTCGTCATTTGTTTCATTTAGCTCTGTTGTTTAAATAAAATCACTGCTCACACCTTGTTTATTGTAACGGATCCGGCAAGACTTCCAACTTTCTTGAAAGGACGACACAGTTCTTGATAAAAACACAGGAGCTTTATTTACACTATGTACAGAAGAAATCGTTAACAACTGCTAAATTAATCATCAGCAATTAAGCAAATGTCACTCAACACCGTAAACTCAGCGGTTACACACGTATTTACTTCCAAATACGAAAACAACACAGCGAAACGCCTCGCAATAAACAGAGCTAATACACTCTCAGTACGAATTCTCAATCGAAACTAAACTTTTTATCACGCGGGACGCTTTTATGAACATCGAAAGAAATCTCTCAAATATTCCACAACATTCCAAACGCTTCATGAAAATAGTAGACCGTTATCAAACTTTATCAATGAACAAAAAAAAAAAAAAAAAAAAAAAAAATTGGGGATCGTATACTTTAGCCGAATGTATAGGGGTTGTATATTCATTACGGGAAACTATTTACAGGTTACGTTAATACAATAATTACTATTTACAGAATTTGTAACATTATTTTTTGGGGCAAAGATTCACTAAAAGTTCATGTTCAACAAGCGTTGACTTGTTTGAAACGTTAATGGCGAAGTATAAACATGTCTGTGAGAAATGAAAACCAATGGAACTATCCTCTACCATTGATTGAGAATTATTTTTTGTGAAGATCAAGTCTAGAACATAGTTGAAAGCTAAATCCCCATGCGTCTATAATTGTTTTTACCATTTCGTTGTTTCGTCTTTGAAAACAGAAAAAAGAAAACTTGAAGCGAATACACTGATTACATAAAGAAGGTCTCAAAGATGCTTGAAATAAACTAAGGCTTTAACAGCGTTTGTATGTTTTTCCATTATCCGAGGACTTGAACTCAAGTCTTAACTTTTCTTTTAATGATTGCTTGCGTTATTTATAGTAGAAATATTTATGAATAAGGTACACTGTTGCATTAGTTTAAATGCTTAATATCATGATATCAACAAGTAAACTTACTATGTAATGTTTTAACCGGGTATACATTTTGAAGAAAAAATGTCGTTGTAGATACTATATGTGTCGTAATTAAAGACTGTTCTAGAAGTCCAGCACTTACGTATATTACTTCTATCGGTGTAGTTTTTAAATTGATATTAGTTTAATTTATGCAGTTAGTTGAAAAATGTACTAGAAAAACAAAATCAAAATATGATTAGTCTACATACAGGCTTTATTTTAGTTATTCCAGAAAAGCACAACAAATGCAAAATCGCTTCATTTACAAGACATTTAAATCATAAAATTATATTAACATTTATTGTAGCCAGATTTTTTAGATCTGTCAAGTCTTTTGACTTGCTTTTTCGAGACGACCATTATTTTCTGGAAAAAAAAATATTTGGAATAAATCAGTCTACTGAAAAAAATAGAAGAGGAAAAATCAAAATCAGAAGCAAAATTATGATGAAATTCAATTGAAATTTCCATAGACTGTTTCGAAGGTCACGTACCTCATCTATGAGTATACACAAGCACGCAGGCCGAAAAAAAACCCTTTTTCTAGGAACGTTACATGAGCTTTTCTAAAATTTAGAAGCTGTTTAAATAATAAGTACTGCAGTTTTATTGCGTAAACATTTTGTTTTTTATTAAATTTAATTCAAAACATTTTTATTTTCTCGTTCTTCTTTACGCTTAAATTGGCTCTTATGAAGTGTTATTAGCTGTGTTATATAAATATATAAAATTATTACGGTCGTAAAAATTTGATAGCAAATTTTTACTCTTTAAAACACTAATATCAAATCCTGTTTTTGTTTCCTACCACGCAGAAAGGGTAAAAGAAAATACTTTATACCCAATACTGTCCCTTAAAAATGGTCAAACATGCAATTACTTTCAAACATTTAAAATTTAATGACAAATATTCTGTTTGTCAAATGTTTTTGCAAGTTTTCACTTATATTAATTAAGTTCAAAGATGAGGGAAGAACGAAATTAGCAACATTTTTGTGAAAGTGGACAGGCTAAAGCGATTCGTCGAGTGACTTCTGAACGCTAAAGCAGAAGACTAACTTATTTTGCTTTACACGTAATGCCTTATTTTGTTAAATATTTGTAAGTAACAATTGCTTTGGACTTAAAATGTCATTTTATTAGATCGCAAATTGTACCCATCATGACGAGCAGAAACGGTGAAATGTTTTATCTCGATTGATTTGACCATTGCATCAATTTTTGGTAAACAATCTACGGTTACTTATTTCAAGAAACAGTCTCGCTAAGAGTTCCTTGCTCACCCGTTAAACTGCCGGTCAAATCATGACATGTTTTAATGACGAAAAATCAAGTGGCAAATAATGGGAGATTTACCTAAAGATCGCGTTCTTCCTTCCAGACCATTTCTCAAAACGGGTATAGATTTTGCAGGACCGATAATAACGAAGCCAAATCTCAAGAGAACAAGGGTTACCACAAAGTCATACACATTGCTTTATTCATTTGCTTCATGACAAAAGTAGTTCATCTTGAAGTTGTGTCCAAACTAAGAACAGATTTATTAGTGCATTATTATTAGTATTATTTATTATTAACAGCGTGCCTCAGAAGATTTATATCGAGAAGACCTTCAGACATATATACTGATAACGACTCTAACTTTAAAAGTGCAAGAAATTATTTATACAGTCAAATGGAAATTCTGAAACCAGTATTAGTTTAGAACTTTGCTCCAGAAATGTTTATTAACTGTCATTTCATCCCATCCAGTGCACCTCATTTTGGAGGTATCTGGGAGTCTAACATCAAATCAATGAAGCAACATCTTTTCAAAATATGTAAATCAGCAGTGCTTAATTATGAAGAATTATCGACTTTAATTATTCAGATTGAAGCATGTACGAATTCAAGAGCACTAACTCCTCTTAGTAGTGATCCAAACGACCTTGATCCCATAACACCGGGTCACTTTCTGATCGGAGCACCGCTTCTAGCAATGCCGGAGTCTGATCAAGCAGAAAATTTGCTATCATACACTTCAAGATTTAAGTTGATTTAAGCTCTTCGCGAAGGATTCTGAAGGCGAGTATCTCACACAGTTACAGCAGCAAGTAAATGGAAGTCATTTAACCCAAATATAAAAACTGGACTTTTGGTGTTGTTAAAAGAAGATCTCAAACATCCCATGAAATGGAGTTTAGGAAGAGTTATGGAACTTTTTCCTGGAGCTGTAAGAGTTGTTCAGGTGAAAACTATATTAGGAACATTTAAAAGACCAATAACGAAGATTGCTCCCCTACCAACTTAGACTTAGTTTTGGACATTTGTCCAATGGGTGGGGGGGGGGGGGGAAGTATGGTAGTTCTTATCGTCTGCAGCTGCAGCTGAGCCTAAGACTTTGATTTAATTATTATTATTTTTAGTGCTCGCGTGAGTGGCAACGTTTAAAATCGTTTTTTCTTGATAGAACAAAAGATTCCGAAGTAGCGATAAGTCAAGCAGCGTTGCTGCGTGGCATTCCATTCTTTCCTAAATATCTCCTACATTCCTAATTTATCTTTATTCTGAATTCATGTTGTAAATGTTATTTTTCCGTGTGTTGTAATAAATGTTCAGTATAGTTATACAAGTGTATTTTATTGCAAACTCACACCAAAGAGTAAGCGGCTCCACAAATTCTTAAGGCCACGTAGCCCGCCATGCTCAACCAATTAAATTACCCTTTTATTTAATCAGTATTTTGATCAAAAATAATTTCCACTATCGAAGAGAAAATATTTTGTTCAAAAAATCTTTCGTTTTTCACTTTGCCCCTTTAAAAACATTTCCACATTTTTTTGAAGGCACAATTTCACTGCCAAAAATAAAAAAATAATGTTTCATTGCAAGTTTTATTACAAAATACAATGCTCTTTCTTTATCTACCGAAATTTTCAAAACAAATTTCCAATTGTTCATTTTGTAGCGATCCATTTAGAACTTTATGTACTTTATGTTGCACAACTCAGAATACATAATATTATTGATAAAAGAAGAAAAAAAAAAAAACTTTCGTTCTGTTAAATGTCCATAACTTGAAGTAAAAACAATAGGGTGTAATTATAGTGTATAAAGAACGAAATCTAATTAATAAAAGGTCCTTTCAAGTTCCTCTTTAAATTTACTGAGGTTAATCTTATCTTTAGTAATGAACATTTTGGTTCCAGTAGCAAATTCAATTGCCCCTATTCAACTCACTCTAGAAGTTATATATAGTGTCAGATTTACCCTTAGGAAAGTATTGATCCTTCTCCAATCAATTCGTCCGCTAACCAGTTCAGCAAACCTTCTCTATTTTGCGTGAACGGAATAAACTATTATGGTCATAATAAGTGTAATATCACTATCGAAATCTAAAAGTAATTGTTAATGAATCGGAAAGGAAACATTTTTCTTTAAAAAAATGCGATCACTTACTTTGATTTTATTTGGAAGAAATTCGATAATCCTTATTAAGATGAAATTTATCTGCTTATAAAATTTTACTTTCTTAAATATTTACATACTCAATGCTACATCCCAGAAATTTTAAATCTTTGTTTATTGGAAAAAAAAAATTGATAATTTCTGTCATATGTTTTGTCATCTAGTTAGAAAAGTTAATGTTTTGTTAAATGTTAAAATATTAGACATTTTAGAAGATATCCTATATTTTGTTTTTCTGAAAAGAAAGAGTAAAATTTGCATATTATCAAAATTAATTCGCTAAGAAAATTCGTTATTTTGTTTAGTGATAAAAGATTATATATTTTAAGACAACCGACTTTTAGATTAGTTTCTTTATGTTCATCTCCTTAATGTAAAAAAAAAATAAAAAAATATTTGTTAAATTGTGAAATTTTGTTAATAATGGTGAGTAAAAGAATAACTTCAATGCATAATGTGAATAATTAGTAGGGGAATGTGACGCAAAGTAAAATAGTCAAGATAAAATACTTTTTTCAAAATGAAGAAATTGGAAATTTGCTCTGAAAATCATGGTACATAAGGAAAGAATAACGCGTTTTATAAACAAACTTGCACTGAAACATTATTTTAGTTTTTGGCAGTAAATTTGTAGCAAAAAATAAAATATTTTCTTTTCGATTATTCAAGATATTTTTTAATTAAATAAATGAGTAACTAAAAGAATGAATGTATAAGTGAAAAGGAAGTGAATAAAAAAATAGAGTACGCATGAGAAGAAATAAATGAGTGAATAAAATAGGGAATGAAAAAGAAAATATGTGAATGAATGATAAATAAAAGAATTATTACATGAAGGAATGTAAATGAAATGATTAATAAATGAATACGTAAGTGATTTGATAAAAGATTGATTTAGTAAATGAAAGGAAATAATTCACTTTGCCCCATCCACTTTGCCTTGCTTGCAATTGACTTAAGTATACAAAGTTTAAAAAAAAAAAAAAAAAAAAAAAAAAAAACTTTATATTAAACAAATAAAAACTGCACTGAATATTAGTAAATCTCAATTCATATTTAAAATGATAATAACAAGAATTTATCATTCAATAATAACAAAACAAAAAAAAATGATTTGCAGCAAGATATTGCAATTTGAAAATCATTTCTTTAAAAATTGCTTGTATTATGCAATTCTTTGATTTTCAGAGGTAACCTTTTCTTGAATCAAATAGAATATACGCGTTATCACATTGTTGAAAAAAAAAAAACTAGATAGGTGGAGCTAAAAGCAGAGTAAATATGTTACCATTTCACTTTGTCCCGCTACTTCACTTTGCCCCACATTCCCCTACTTTATTTTATGAATTTTTTTCTTGAAAGTAGCTGATTTCATTGCATTATAGTACACACAAACACGATATAACTTCTCAAATCTGATCAGACATCAATAAATCAAATTGCTATATTTTACATTTAATAGATTTTCGAAGTACAAAAAAATGCGTAAGAAGAAATTAATTTGGAGCTTTTTGTAGGAGGCTAAAATATCACTTATTGATATTTTAACAAAACTGCAAACCTAACTATTATGCACAAAAAACTTTAATTGCTAGTTTTATTTCTTTTCCATGGTAAATGTGGCATTGTTAAAGCAGAAATTTCTAAACGTAATGATCACATATGCAAAATTAGATCTATCAGACAAATATTTGACCCAATTCAGCTGTAATCAAAAACAGTTCTTGAACTAAAAATCTTTTGGACGAAAGTTTCACAAAACCCCGTCTTTCAAAAATAGGACTTATTTATCGATTTTATTATGAATTTCAAAATAGAATGTTTTTCAGGCGAAAACGTGCAATTGCAGTTCATTCATGCATTTTACCTTCAATGATTTGAAACAAATTCCGAGCGCGGAGACAAACTAGAAGGAAGTAATGGACTTTTAATGACACATGTTAGACAATTTCATTTGTCTTATACTTTAAAGTGTTATTTTCTTTTCGGAAACATATGAAAGACATTTAAAAACATTTATTTGCAATTATGAACTTCTTTTACAATAAACGATAATTTGAATATTTTGGTTGAAGGAGGTTAATTTTTTTTATGATCGCTTTGAACACTTCAATAATCACGTTTGTTCTGATGAGTTCAACATGATGTATTTCAGTTCAAATTAGTTTTTTAAAAATATTTTTATTTAATTTTTTTGGTACATATTCTGACTTAATTTACAAAGTGACTTTGCATTCTGAATTAACTCTGATATTCCAACTAGTTAGTATCCGTGGTTAGAAAATTTACATTGGAACTTAATCAGTAAGTTAAATAAACAAGAAAATTATTTGCTTTTAAACATCCAACGTTTGCCCCTTTACTTTTTTACAGCTCCTAGTAAAGATAGAAATTTCAAAAATATCGACATTTTTATGCTTTATGATAGATATTTAGGTTGGATATTTAGTTAAAAATGCAACTTCTAATAAAATGAAAAAAAATAAAAATAAATAAATTACTTACCCTGCTAACGAATTATTACCTTTAAATAAATGTATTAGGTTATTTATTTATTTAATCTGTAATATTTAGTGTTTCATAATCTCACTTTGCAAGTTATTCCTCTGATTTTTAAAGAAGTTGATGTAAGTAGCATAAAGCAACTGTACACAAATATTGAAAACATATGTAATGAAATAATACTTTTTTGTTGAAAAAAAAAAAAATCGCTTTTTTTCAGATTTATAAGAAATTTCTTTTATAATGCATAGACCGTTAGCTAATGCATGAAAACATTTTTTTTTCCAATTCAATCTAATGGAAACATACTTTAAAGAAACCTTTAATGGATAATAATAAGCTTTGTGGTACAGTATAAGCATTATTTATAAGTAAAGCTATTCAATGCATGGCGATTTAATTATGTATCTCCCATTTTGCGAAAATTGATTCAATACATTTTGCATAAATAGATGAGACATATGTGTCGATATGGTCAGTAAAAAATGCAAAGCTACAACAGGTTTTTAAAATTTAAATACTTTATTAGTCAACTGAAACATGTTTGGACAATTAATAATTTCATTTCAATTCTACATTTATTCGTAAACTAATAAGTAATATTGAATGAAAGTAGGAGTACTACAGTATTAATGCTGATGTATTGCATTTTCAATGCTTTCAGAAAAAAAGAAAAATATAATTTTTAAACAATATTTTTTTTTCTTTCTTTTTCTGTAATTAAAAAATTTGATGCCTCAATAACATTCAAAAGTGCAATTCTGAAATTATTCGTGTTCAATACTTAATAAAATATATTTGTAGTATTAAATAACTTAATAGATACGTATGTCCCTTGGTTTCTAATGGGTATTGGTTCTATGGGGGGGCATATCCCCTCTCTCTGATTTAAAAATTATGATCATTGTTTTCTCTCATGCTCTATCTTGTGTGAATAGCACTGTCATGGCACAATTATTAATAATACTGATTTAAATATTTTGTTTTAAAATCAATTCTTTTCATCTTTTTCACAATTTACTAGCACGATTGTAGATTTTTTAAGTTTATGAAACATTTTATAAACATATTTTCATATTTGAAAGTAGAAACAACCAGATAATTAAGAATAATTGAAATTCTTTGGATTCTTAATAACCTTAAAGAACTAATTATAAACTATTTATGATAAGAAATGGCTCTTTCTGCACAAAAGTTTCGCAAATATTTCACAATTATTTTATTTTCATGTTTCCCACCAAAGTGCTCATGTTTCCGCTTGATTTACTACTTAAAGAAAGAAAGTACTGAAAAACTCATCTCGGTGTTTTGTTCATTCGTGTAAGATAAGCACTAATGAGATACTTTAAGAAAAGTGGACCTCATTTCTTGTAACATTCCCTGTGAATATAGTTTTCAGTGACGACGCAGTAGGAGCCTAATAATGCAGTTGTAAGGACTTGACGTCATTAGATGGTCGGAAGAACAAAGCCTTTTCGACCTAATTAAGATGACTGACATTTATTTTTGTCCTTATTCAAAAGAAATCACTTAGCAATGTAGAAAACGACAAAGTAAGGATTTTTTTTAAACCTCCCTTTTCAACACCTTTCGCAATATTTTTTCTTATTGATTGCATGTCTTTACACGAAAGATTTATGTCTTTTCAATCTTATCCAAAAGATTAGAAAACAAAATATATATATATATATATAAGTGTAAACTTGGTGAAAAGAGTTTTCTTTGAAATGTTTTAAAAGAATTGTTTTTTCTTTCTATAAAAAAAGCAATTTTCATGCACCTTTGAGGATTTTTTAAAATCTATTCACGTTTGCAATAATTTGCTCATAGTGCGAATTTTTTTCAATAATAGAAGTTTGTTTTTACAAATGGTTTTGAAAAATAATTGTCGTCACAACAAATGAACGAACACATTTAAACTTCTAATTGATTGCGATTTAAGTTGAACTCTCATTGTCTGTTCACTGCGTTAAAATTTCAGATAATATGTTCAGTACATGCTTTAAAAATACAAAAATCACTAAAAAGTAACTGTCACAATTCCCTTCTTTAATTTACCAAACTTTAATTCGAATGACTGTCAATTGTTACGAACACCTCGCTAAGTTATTGTGCAGCATTAAAAAAATATCATTTCATTTCCAAAATGATTAATCTAGATAAGAAACTCCCAAACTCTTAAATATTGCAACCCATTTCTGGCCCTTTTCAAATTTAAAATCCGACAAGACATAAATGTCTTAATTTTTGTAAAAAAAAATGCATAAAAAGGTCAAAAATAAATTCAAAAATAGATACGTATTGAAAAATGAAAAAATAAAGTAAAATTGAGTATAGAGATGGAAAAAGTGTGTTTCTCGGTCTTTTTCACCTTCGTTACTATTGAGGGAAACATGGATTCAAACAAATCTTTAATGTTATAAAAACCTTAGTGACGACCTCTTATTACAATATTTCAGTTGAAAAAAAAAAAACTTCAGTTTGATTTGCACAGTTCAAAATAATAATAATAATAATAATAATAATAATGAATAAATAAAAATAAATAAATAAATAAACGAAATAAATAAATAAAAATCTACATTAGCGCATAGGCGTGAGAGGGAATATAAAACGTATACAATCTCAAAATGAAAGTGGATTTTATTCGAAAAACTGTAAGTCGAACTTTGGAAGCAGAACATGTTCATAAAACATAGTTTATTTTGGTTTCTTAAAGGCATTTTTTTAACAGTTCAAAAAAAAAAAAAAAAATGGATATTGAATTTCGCAGAAAAAATTGAAGCACATATAAAGTTGGAACTAAAAGGCAGATTTGATTCATAAATGCTTGATTGGAGCGACTTTTTAGGGCAGATTGTGTATCTTTTTTCTTTTTCTCTTAAAAAAACTTAGTATTAGCACCTAGCACAAAAATTCAGATGTAAAAATTAATAATTTGTTATAATTTTCATTATTTTGTTACTAATTAATTTATAAATTTATAAGAAATTTAAATTAAAATTTTTTTTAGCTTATAGTAGTTCATTATTTTCAGCGTTTAAGTTCTTGCAGTAGGATTTGGTTACGAACTACTAAGCTCATGGTGTCTCATAGGTTATTTCTCCTTGAATATAAGACCAGTATATGTTCTAGATAAGTTTTATTTTCTAGATTAATATTTCATGTATATAAACATGAACAAGTGATATTTAAAAATGATTAATTGTTGAGATTTCTCTTTTTCTTGGACTGCGCTTTTTAATTACCTTATGTATATCAGTTTTAAAGAATAATTGGGACGTAATAAAAGCTGACAATGTAATGCACACTAACTTATTGTGATTTTTCTACGCATTAAGTCAACTCAAAGGTCTTCAAAAAGATTTAACAAAAAACTTCAATTCAAATAACAAAGATTCGTTTATGTGAGAAAAAAAAATCTTTTTTTTTTTTCTATTCTATTTCTATTCAAGAGTCACAACGGACTACAACTGTATTATGTCGAGGGATCTGCATACTATGTGCCTTGCCTCCATTATTTTGTATACCGATAGATGGCAGCACCATCACCGGATCGAACAGTTAATGAGAATTTAGAACTAGTCCAAGAGCTAATAGCTACCTGGTACTAGCACCCCCAGAGGTATCGTTTCACTTGGAGGACATTGAGACCACGAGCATATTTAACGTCGCCCAGTCCCCTTTAATGACGACGGTGGGTCTTCGACCAGCGGGGATCGAACCCGAGCCCCTCCGGCCCCGAGTCCAATGCCCTACCGATCAGGCTACCACGGCCCCTTTTTTTTTTTAAATATTCATATTCAACATATTTGGTTTTATCTTTTTTTCTTATTCTTTGTTAAGAAGGAGAAAACTTGAGTCTTGCATATTGACTAAGAACTATCACATCTTAACTTACATGCTGTGAAATGTTCTCATATCGCTATTTTTTTTCTTAAAGAAACATTTTCTCTTGAATACTATTGTCGTGTAGTTCCTCCCGAGGTGGGAAATAAATTTGTTTATTCGCAACCGTAACGTATAGCGGGCACAATGTTATGCGAAAACCCAAGTCAGAGTCTTGTAATCACGACAATCACAAGATCTCTTAGCCAAAAATTAAAAAAAAAACTCGAGGCGTAAAAATAATGCACCGGGAAATCAGACACATTCCTTTAATGATATTAAAGCATTGGCACAATAACAACAAATGGTAAGGACCTAGCTCCTCGAAACAGAATAATCTTAATTAATCTCACCATGATTAATTATTGAGGTCTCTCAGGTTGCAGTATAATCCAATGAGGTTAAAGGAGTCAGGTCGACACCGTCCATTAGGTTACGAAAATGAAGTGAGTTTATTATGCACAGTTCACAGAGAATTACAGTTTCAAATCGTGGCCAGCATGGCACCCATACACGTCACGGAACAGAACAGGCACTTTGAAAACTTCGAAAACGAGTTCGCGCAGTGCGATCGCCACAAGTCAACGCAATGGGCAGATTCAACTACCGCTCAAAAATTCAGTAAGTCCGTGGCTCTCAAAACGTCCGTTACTTTTGAAAAAAAAAGCACCATATTCGGAAGCGAATGAAAACAACTGAGACAAACTGACGCCTCCTTGACGTCATCACAATCGTATTCGCCTCAGACAGAGGTAGTCCAGTCAATAGGTAGAAAAAAACGGGCTTGCCTTACAAAAAAATGGGGTCAAAGATTTTATTTTTTAAATTTGTGTATACTAGTGCCAATATGAAAAAACCAAGTTATCCAACACGAAAGACCTCGGGAGAAGTTTTGTGGGCCGAAAACCCCCCAAAAATTGTGACTTTTTGTAATATTTTCAAAATATCTCAAAAATGGTTAAAATTACAAAAAAACTTCCAATGCAAATGTTAAAGAGGATTAAATTTCCTTCACCTTTTGTCATTACAACATTTTTGTAGCATGAAAAGCAAGCGAGTTACAGCTTCTTGAAAGTCACACTTTTTCTGAATCCCCTCAGCGAAGTGCGTGAAAGCGCATCGGATAACGGAGGAAAAAAGGAGAAACGCCGGCAGTCTGACCTTGGAAATCATTTGTCTTTCACAACTGAGGGTAAATGCCTCCGTTCCCTTTAACTTAAACAAAACACCCCCATTCCATCCCCCCTTTTTTTTCTCCAAATGAGATGAAGCGACTCAATAGCTACTTATGTTGGTCACTTCAGCGTTTGAGCCAGAGTATGTTTTATCAATTTGTGTGTTCTGTATTACAATTTTTCCCCTAGAAATGAATACGCCTGACCAAGGTGTTTTATTATTATTATTATTATTATTATTATTATTATTATTATTATTATTATTATTATTATTATCATTATTATTTGCGAAATCAGTTGCGAAATAAAGATTTTGAAGGAAAAGGGAATATAAAATCTTCAAAGATGCAGCGCAAAACGGCAAAATGAAGAACATCAGCGTTTTTTTGAAGTTCTTAAAAGAAGTGACAATTCACACTGCCTGTCAAAAATGCTATATCAATGAGCAATCAATCTCTTCCCTTGAAGTAATGGTTGAACCTAACATGTTAACTAAATTCCTCAAGAAAGATTACTGACAAATTATAACAACATGAATCGTCTTATTCAACTTCTTGAGACATATTTCGAAGAGTGTGAGATTGAAGCCAAGCAGACTCAAGATGATGCCGACTTACTCACTGCTCTTTCAAAGGCAAAATAAATTGAAAAGTTTGTTATAGTGGGCTAGAGGATATAGATCTGTTGGTGCTGATGACAGCTTTAGGACAGCCTTTCAGCAACTTGTTCCTTTTAAAACCTGGAAGAGGGAGTACTTGTGATTTGTTTTTTCCCCCACTAAATCTTTTAAGTTTGACCCCAGCAATATTCTTTTCATCCATGCGTTTAGTGGGTGTGATACGACTTCGGCAATCTTTGGCCAAGGCAAAATTAAGTTGTACAAAATAGTCAAAAAAGAAAAAAACTCCTGAAATTAAGGAAGCTATTGAAGAATTTAGGGACCCAATCTGTCATCATGATGCCTTAGCTGCAGCCGGAGAAAACATTTTGCAAATATTATACACAGGTGACGTAAAGTGTTTGAACCTATCTTTGGATATTTTGCAATTTAATCTTTTTATAAAACTAGTACAGGGCTAAGATAAATCTTGAAGGGCTACCTCCAACGTGCGGAGAGGGGGGGGGGACGTTATCACTCATATCGGTTCTACCACCAAATTCAAAGTTAGTTGAGCAACATAATTGATCCAGAGAAGTGGGGTTGGGAACGCAGAACGCAAGATCTAATGCATGTTGACACGAAAAGAGATTCAGTTACTCAGAATCTTTTGAAAATTGTACCTTGTACCTGCAAGAAAAATTGCACTAGAGCCTGTTCTTGTCATAAGGCAGGTTTAAAATGCTCCAGCACGTGCAAACACTGCAGTGGCACAAATTGTAAAAATGTTGCAGAAATTTCATCTTTGGATGAGACTGCTGAAGAAGATGATTTGTTCCAGGAGCTTTTGGAATTACCGCAACAAGGAGATGAATAATTAAAGGACCACAGCTTCTTTCTACCCCCTACAGATTCTGAACCGGGAGAACCTGGACCTTCAAAACGGCTTCGAAGAAGATAAACAGCGTATTTTGTTGTCCTTTCTCTATTTGCTTTAAGGTCGAATGAATCTCTCTGTAATTTAGATCTGTATTATTCTGTCTGTAATTAATCTGTATTAAGCTTCCACAGTTGGATTTTCATTTTGAAGGGTAATTCTTTTGAGTTTTTCAGGCCTCAAAAAGTCAATTTCTGCAGAATTTTTTCAAAGTGTTCATTACGTATTGCTATTGTACCTTTATTTATGCATTATTATGTCTATTGTTTGCATAATATCACCCTAATATTTATTCATTCACATTTATATTTTCGAATATTGCATTTTCACTTGTAATAGAATAGATGGTACGAATTATGTGCTTTAAATGAATAAGAAGATTATGTAATTCAATTAAAAACTGCAATATAAATCATATGTTATTGGAGTCTGACTGAAGACTACCTCTGTCAGACTAGAAATATTAGTTCGTGAGCGGTGGGGGAGGGTTTATTATTATTATTGTATCAGAGCATAGGATGCATGACTGTGTTGATTGTTTATTTATTAGCTGCCTAATATTCTTTCCTTCACATTAATATTTAAAAATCGCATCTTTGTTTGCAATAATTAGACTAGAATGTACGAATTACATTTCTCAAATGAATGTATATATTGTGTAATCTAGTTATAAATAGCAATTTATCATCTATTATTGGAGTCTGGTGAAGAATACCTCTGTCAGATCAGAAAAGTTAGTTCGTGAGCAGTGGGGAAGGTTTTTTTTTTAATTATTGCATTGTCGTATGTGCTTTAAATGAATGTGTATATATGTATTTCAGTTTCATAATACATCGTTTGTTTTTGGAGTCTAGTGGGAACTAATCTGTCAGCCAGAAATGCTACTCTGTGTCTAGCGGAGGGGGGGGGGGGGTGGAGCAAGAAACTCAAACTACTCTAACTGTCGATAAACTCTCTGAAACTAAAGTTTCTATTCAAGTTCTAATAATTATGACGCCTTGCTTTCGGTGTGAAAGCTTTTTTTTTTTTCGAAGTGGAGGAAAACTGCCTATTTTCAAAGAGCTATAGCAAGCTTGTTATTTGTGCTACAAAAAAGTTGTAAATACAAAAGTTGTAGGAAATTTTATGTTCTTTAAACCTTACATTTAAAACTTTTTTCTAAGTTTTACCATTTCGGACATATTTTGGAAAAAACAAAAAAAGTCATAAATTTTTGTGGTTTTTCGGCCCCCAAAAGTTCTCCCGGGGTCTTTCGTGTTGGATAACTTGGTTTTCCCATGTCGGCATCAATATGTACAAATTAAAAAAAATAAAATCTTTGACCCCATTTTTTGCAAGGTAAAATATATCTATTGACTGGACTAAGGTGGTAAGAGAAAAACAGCTCCGAAAAAGCAAATAAAAAACGATCACGCGAAATCTAAAAACAAATGGGAATGAAAAGAAAGAATTCTAATGTGGGTTATACACCACAGCTATCTTTTTTTTCTTTTAAGGGGTCTAAGGACCCTTAACTTTCAAAATTTTCAATTTTCTGGAGCAAAATATATGTTATGCATAATTTAATTCTGAACAATTTGATACCTTATTTATTAATATACGTAAAAAACTTTTCAAGTTATCGTGAAAATGTGTAAACTTTCCCCATAGAGATTTATGTTTACAGCAGTTATTTAAGCCTCTTTTTCTCAAGTGCCGGTTTCTCGTTTTGCGCGCATGATATCTTAGAAAGTTTCTTATGTTTTTCCATAAATTTTTCATGCATGTTTGTCTGTTTTTTTTTAATGATCTGAACCTAAATTTTAACGAAAAATAAAAGTAATATTAAAATAAAAAAATATTTCCCCCCAAAATTTTGAAAAATTTTGATATTAACTTATAAAATTTCAACATTAAATTAAATAATTTTTAAAAAATAAATAAATTTAGGTTCAGATCATAAAACTAAACCAGACAAGCATGCAGAAAAAGTTTTACGGAAATATATAAAAAACTTTCTGAGATATCATGTGCGCAAAACGAGAAACCTGAGAAAACGCAACATGAGAAAAAGAGGCTTAAACAGCTGCTGTTTACATAAATCTCTATGGGGAAAGTTTACGCATTTTTTCGATAACTTGAAAAGTTTTTTGCGTATGGTAATAAAAAAGGTATCAAATTGTTTAGAATTAAGTTAGCCATAACATATATTTTTTCCAGAAAATCGAACATTTTGAAGGTTAAGGGTCCTTATACCCCTTAATTCAAAAAAAGATTGTTTAAATGAAATAACATTTAATGACGATACACAATGAAGACTTTACGCTAACGTACATTAAAGTACATTGTATGATAGATTCTTAATGACCTTACTTGAAGAAACCTAAACATACCTTTTACTTACATTGCATGAGCACACATCAGCGTCAAATAACCTGAAATCTTCCAGCTTCGACAGACTATATCATTATCATTTAATCTAACTTTACCTTTGTACACTTTGTAACAACAACTGAAAGCAGTGCAATACACGGCAACGGATTTTTGTAGTGGTTCGGCGTTACCCTCTTATAACCAAAGGCACCAGTTGGAATCTGGATCCAGTCAGTGGTTCTTCAAGTCTTAAAGTACCTACAGCGTCCATGTCGTGTGATTATGCAATATGTAAAACATCCGTCAAGTGCTCGTTTGGCTTTGAGTATTCTTGGCAAAATTAAACTCTTAGTGCAGTGTCGCATCGATGATAACTCAGGTGCCATCCGGTAGGGAAACTACGTGTCAAAATTCTGGAGGTAATGGAACCGCTGATAGGGGTGCCATATGAAAGAATGGATGCTATATAGAGAAATCACACTATGTCATCAAAATGTAGAGTTCTAACGCAGCTCCATTAGACAGAAAAAAAATGCTCACGGTGAAATGCTGTTTTTGAATTCTAAATATTTAAACTAGCTTCAAATATATTTGGAAATATATGCAAATTATACTCTAAAAATTTTTTTAAATAAATTATATTGGGTACCTCATAATTTCAACTTCAAAGAACTGTTATAGCACATTAACATAACATGTTCCAATGTTCTATGAATCTTTTCCGTGTTATAGTTGGTGTCTTTGATCTAATGAGAACGTGTTTATGCCAACCATTCTATTTATGACATTGCAGACCAATGTTTGATGAAAGAAAAAGAGCCAAATGATGTGAAAACGAAGAAAAAGTCCTTTCCCAGCTTTCTGAATATCCTGTTTCCTTCCCAACGTTCGCTTCTCTTCGAGTAAAGTACAGAAAACTGAAGCTAATCTAAACATTATTCAGCTCTAGTGCAATGAAACCTCTAAAACTACTTCTCTCACGCGTGAGGAAATGGATCAAGAAAAAACCTTCATCCACAGAAAAGAATTCGGCTGCCAAAAAGAAAGAGGCATTTGATGGGCAAGTCATTCAGATTGGCAAAGGCCACCAGCAAAAAACTCTTTTTCGTTAACGTAATTGATATTCTTGCGGAAAGACCATGTCTCGAGATCGATGGATAGTACCAAAACTTTCCGAGTATGAAATGGGGCGGAGAATAACGTTTATTAGTGATCTGAATAGACTTCGATTACATTCAGAGGGGAGTGTCCCTGGGGTCAGTCCAGGAGTGTGCCATCAAACTGTTGGAGTGTCTGGTAGAACAGTTTCGCTGAAATCACAGGAGTAATCTAACTTCTAGATTGCATCTTTCCCCAAATGGTTATCATATTTAATAACAATGACAAACAAATATTTATTTAGACGATTTATTTTTTAAAATTATTATGTTACAAAAAAAAGTCTGTGTTTGGTACAGCGAGAACAAAACAAAAAGGGAAGAGGAAAAGAAAATGCGTTGTTCGGCTTCACGACTGATTATCATTTTTTCTCTATATAATTATCGTGAAGTCCGTGAAATTTATTCTTTATATGGAGCTAAAACTTTTTCCTCCATGGTTTTTGTCCCTAATTTAATTTGCATAATTTCTTTATAAGGTTGTGGCAACAGTCTAAAAAATACTTCGACTTTGATTGATTTTCGAATTTATTGTGTTGTGTTCTGTGTACGAGTTGTGGTGCTTTCTTCTTGTCTGAGTGTGAAACTATTCTTGAGTTGTGTTTTGAGTTTCTTTGTGCGAATTCTTCTGAATTCATTTATTACAGTCCACTATTAAATTGAATTTTTGTGAACCTTGAACAAAGTCATATTTTTTTGGGAATTCTGTGTTTCATTTATGACTCGTATTCATCAGTCTGCATCAGTGATTCATTGTGGTAACTAGTAAACATTGAATTTATTAAAAAAGTAATTAAAATAAGTTTTAAAAAGCGATCTATACTCACCTAAGTATCCCTGAAATCAAAGGAGTATTGAGGCTTCTATATTGCACTTTTCTTAAACGAATATCATATTACAAGATTTTCGCAAACAATGAGAATATATTAATTTTAAAATATTGTAGTTCAAATACATTTTTTGGCACCGGAGATCAACTGTGGTAAATAGCAAAAAATGATTTCTTTCGGAAAAGGATTCAATTTTTTTTGTAAACTTGATTATATACTTGAGTTTCGCTGAAATTACGGGAGTAAAAAAATTTCTGAATTGGACTTTTCCTTCAACAATTATCATATAAAAAGATATTTGCAAACAAACAGAGTATGTACTTATTAAAAATTTATGTTACAAATAAATTAATGGATCAGACATCAACTTATCAGATATCAACAATCAAGCAAAAATGGAATTTTGTTTGAAAAACGATTGTAATATTTTTTTGTTTGCATGTTGGTTGAGAAACCATCAAATCGTTGGAGTATCTGATAGAGGAGCCACGGGAGTAATCCAACTTCTAGGCTGCAGTGTTCCTTGAACAATTTTCATAATAAAAGGTAATATTTTAAACAAACGGAGTATATTCATTAAAAATTTTATGCTGTGGAAATAACTGGAGGAATTCAACTTCTCTATAATTGCATTTTTTTTAAACAATTATCATATTAAAAGGTAATTACAAGCAAACATAATATATTTAAAAAAAAATTATTTTACAAATAAATGTATGCATCAGAGGTCAAATCTGTTAAATAGAAAAAATGAGCTTTTCTGGAAAAAAAAAAACATAAAATTATTTTTTGAAATAGATCTTACTTTCGCGGTCAAAAAATTTTAAAAATTCTTTGAAAAAATTTGAAGCTTAACTTAATTATAGCTCTTTTTATTACAGACATTTTAAAGTAAAATGTGATTAACATCCAATACAATACCGCAGTAAGAGCAATTTTTTACTTTTTTAACTTAATGGCGGCACTGCAATGCAAGTATGTAGAACTTTAAAATAAAATAGGAAATAAGTGATTAAGATTGATATTAGAGCACATTTGCAGACATGGCCCTATGATTTTTCAGCCTATCATCCATGTTAGCACTGCCATAACCACCATAAAATCAAAAATTAAAGTATTGCATTTATGACGGTATTATACCTGATGTACGAAACATTGAATCAAGACTAAAAAATATCCATGTTTGTTTATTGTAATTGAGACAGTGAGAAACAGAGGGATCTAAGTGCAAAAATTAAAAATTTGGAGATAACCAGTACAAATGATATGTGAACCTCTCCTTTGTCTTATGACAAGAGATAATATTAGTAGTCCCGGTAGTTGCTGCTATACAGCATGATTTTGAAAAACTTTCAATGAAAGCCTACCTAGGAGGTTATCTTTAAACGCGTTTTATTCAAAATTTGAAAATGTCAACTTACATCCCATTGCTTCTCACTGCCTCAATTAAGGTTTGGGGTACATAATTTGCACATACGAGTTTCAAGAGGGATTTAGTACTCAATTTGACTTTCCAGACATTAACCGGTGAGATAAAAAACAAAAGGGCACACTTTGTGGAATAGATTTGAAAACGAGGATATCCGATGATATAAAGTCGCAGGAAGAAAATATCAACCCGTTTTAACCTCCGTTAGCAACGCTTTGAGTAACAAGCCTAAAAAGAACTTCATTAAAAGAAACTTTAAAAAGAAGATTCATTTGGGTGCCACACACTTATAATTAGTCATTCAGGACATCTTTAAGCCAATCCGGAGGCTTACAATGGGTCAACTCATATTTTATATTTTATTTGACATAGAAAAAAAAAGTAGAACTCCCAGTGATACATTCTTGCTGGTGAAGTTGTAAAACAAGATTTATGATCTTTGTACTTTTAAAATGTTCTGTAATACAAGAAATATAAAAAGGCGCATAATTATCCGGACTGGCCCAAAGATACCCTGTTCTGTAAAAAGGATTCAAAAACGTTTCGGGGAAAATAATGAGCAGCTAATGTACCTAATTTCTGCCAGTAACTTATCTGGCAAAAAAACTGAAGAGTTTCCTCTGAAAGCCAGTGACCTTCCTAAAACTAACGTGGACTCTTTCTAATGAATTTAGAAACCCACCCAATAAAAGTCAGAAATAATTCCGGAATGAAATCAGGAACCATTAAAGAAAATTTAGATATTTTTTCAACATTAACTTGGCATTATCCTGATTTACCAAGAAGATTCTTAGTGCATTATGGCAAATATAGCCAACGCTAATGCAAAACTTCAAGCAAATGTTTAGCAACACCTTTTTTGCCTGCAATTCTCGCAAGGCTATAGTGCCCTGAGACTGAACATTTTGCTCTGATTTGTCCTTAGTCAAGCTGGGCAGCCGTAATTGAACTGAGGGCGAAACTCTTAATAAAAGCGTTGTGTATATTTTTACACTGGAAGCTAAAAATATTTTTCATTACAGTGGGAAACCGACATCCATGCAACTTTTAACAATTTCGGAAGCTTTTTTGCAAAGACACTGATGGAAAATTGTGAAATCGCGTAGCGTTGCCCGGAAAAAATGCCCCCTTTCCGTTCCCTTTTAGGAACTTTCTTACCATGTGAATGACTGCATTAATACGGACCATTTTAAAAGTGATTTCAGCAATTTAAAAAAAAGAAGAAAAAAAAAATACGTATGAAGAGCAAATAAAACCCAATTGTCAAAAAACTATAGAGAACATCTGTTTCAACGATGCAATGAATCCTTTGCATTAGTACACTACATTCTACAGACTGATAAAGCTGCAAGTAAATATCTTAACACGATTATTACCAATCATGAGATACGGCGTACAAGTAAAAATGTTTTTCCTCTTCAATCCTTATTGCATGACAGGTGTGTGTCAACAGATATTGGCGTAGAACAAATTAACGGTATATTCATTAAATTACCGCCTATTAGTCAGGGCTAAAGCAGAAATACGTGAAATACACCGCCAGCTCAGTCATTTCCAGCCGAGGACTGCAGTTTCGTGCTTATTAGCACTCATCAGCCCGCCATAGGAAAGTGACTGAGCTGGAGATGGAAAACCTCTTAAGGAAGCCAAGAGTGCGAAACAAACTGGTAGCTAATATAGAATTAGCAGACCAGACGAGTGACCGAAGCAATGGTTCGGTTCAACTCGAAGATTGAACGCAAGGCAAGGTATATTCAGTAAATTACCGCCAGGGCTAAAGCAGAAATATGTGAAATACACCGTCTGGTCTGCTAATTCTATATTAGCTACCAGTTTGTTTCGCACTCTTGGCTTCATTAAGAGATTTTTCATCTCCAGCTCAGTCACTTTCCTATGCCGGGCTGATGAGGGCTAATAAGCACGAAACTGCAGTCCTCGGCTGGAAATGACTGAGCTGGCGGTGTATTTCACGAAATTAACGGTAATCAACCGATAAACAAGATACTACAGTTTTCATGCAAAAATTATGCTGATCCTGCCCCTTCGACAGTGTTCTCTTGTCACGTCCACTAACAGCTGTGCTCTTATTACTTTTTAGCTTTTAATCTCTTTTTAATGCTGTAAAGGAGCTTTACGCGTGCTTCGAAACTATTAATTGCAATCATTTCACCACCTCGTACTTTTTAAGCAATACGTTACCGCCCTTGATTTAGGACTAAGGTAAACATGCAATATACCAACAGCTCGGTTGTGGCATCCAGAGACTGAAGTTTCGTCCTTGTTATGGACTCATCAGTGTGGAGTAGACAGTATCCGAACTATTGCCAGATCTCGATGAAGTTCAGACTACCTTTAAAGGAGTAACTAAACTAATTCAGTCCACTAGTGAGAATTCTCAAGCAATGGTGCGTTTAATCTCGTGAAATGTAGATAAAAGCTAGCAGCCGCTAATCAGCATGCTAAATTAGTTTCAGATACCAGTTTGAAGGTAATCTCATCTTAAATGGGAAGATATCTGCCTTCAACTCGGTTGTCTGATATTCAAGAAGAGTCTATAATGGATGGATGAATCCATAAGAAGAAAAAAAATTGCAGTCCATGGATGTCGGTATATTGGGTGAATTCCAGCAGTAACGGAAGGACAGTTTTACGAAAAAATCGATGCATTTCTGTCTGTAAGCATATCAAAATACATATTTTTTTAAAAACTGATGCATAGACTTTTATACACATCATAGTAAGTTGCTAAAAAAGCCGAAGCCGATAATTTTTTGTTAGTAACTTTTTTAAAAATCAAATTTAAAAAACGGTAACGGAAGGACATTTTAGCGACATGATTTCCATGCTATCGTGTTCTCCTCATGAGTCCAACTAAAATATAAAAGGGAAAATTCTATAAAAATTAGGGCACATACGGGAGTGTTCAATCATGACAATTCCACCTCTAGTTTTAAAAAATAATTATTTTAAGCTGATAAATTATGTATTGGTTAAAGGTAACAGAAGGACAGTAACGGAAGGACAATAAGTCCAAAACAAATAAACTTATAAAATTTCAACTTACAAACATTTATTCTGCTAATACACCAGTCTGAAACAACGATATCTAATGCGTGAGCCACTTGTTACATTTCTGAATTATTTACATACTCAATAATTTATCATAATCCATAGAACATTTATCTTATTTCTCTGCCAACACGAAGATCATTCCCATATTATTATGCATTCTCAAAAAAAAAAAAAAAAAAAAAAAAAAAAAATTATGTCTATTCCTTCATCTTCTATATGAAGTACCTGTCCAACATTGCTGTTTGTTAATTTCTTTCCCTTCCATCCAACGAACAAAATTTGTCCAAATGTTAATGAATCCTTAGGCATATTCTTATGATTTGGTGTTTTTTATTCAGCAGTATCTTTATTTTTAATATTATTTATAACTGAGAGTGTTGACTTTGAAATGAAATCTCGTTCGATTTGTTTAAGTACTTACTATATTCAATAACATAACATGTTAAAGGATTCAAATAGTGCATATTTTGTGTGTCAGGATGAGAATGGATATTTTTAGCGCCATTTTTGTCCATCTTTTTGAAAGTTGATCTATAAATTGACTGATCTCTTCGCACTGCGTTTAACGGTTAAATCAATGCTCTCAACAGTCCTTTCCTGTGACTTGTAGCAACAAATCTGAGAGCAGTTTCAATATTGTATTTATTCCAATATAAATGTCAAGTTTTTAAGTATATGTTTCTGCTTGAATTGGCTTGTTATATCACAAACCTGTCATACCAAAATTATTTTCACATGCTTAGGAGTTTTTTAGTGTAGTTTTAATGATTTTTATCACATAAAATAAAAGAAATAAAATCACGAAACAATGTTTTTTAAATTAAATAAAAGTTTATTTTTTAAATAAAAGCACACAACTTTTATACAAATATTACTTATATATGTTTTTAAATGTGACTACTAACTTAAAACAATAGTTTGTTTTATACTAGCATTTTAAAATTTTACCCAGCTTATAGCCATATGTCCTTCCATTACCGTATTTTTTTTGTCCTTCCGTTACCATTAAAAACCATATATATTAAATATCCATTAAAATTATAACAATGCCTCCTTGACGAGGTTCATAATTCTGCTTTGCATAAAAAACATTAGTTTCTGTACCCAATAGGTTCTTGGTGATCTAACTGATATGTAGTAGTTTGGTAACGGAAGGACATCAAATTTTCACCTTAGTAATGGACTTATTTCATGGTTGAAAAAAAGGAAATTTTAAATTACTTACCAAAAAGTTTAATTAGACATTCAAAAGATAAAAGTTAACCTTAATATTATATGCTGCTAACAAGTTTATTGAAGTTACAGTGTGTAACCAAAAATAGATTTTTTGCTCTGTGAAAATACAAAGAGAAAACTTGATTTTGCCCTTGATTTTCTGGAAGTCATCAAACTATTTGGGAAAAACCGGTTAAGATTCAAGAAGTTCATTTATTTCTGAAGAGAATGGTGTATGGCAAGTTACAGAATATTAAAATTCAAGTGTCATGTCGCCTTTTTCCTAGCATTCACCATTGCATGTAGCTCTACAAATATTCATTTCTGAGCATTTTATAGCACCATAAACTATATTTAAGCATTTTAAATAACGTCTGCCTTTTTTCTAAATTAAAATCTTACATTTATTCTTTTGGATACTAAAAAATGCTTGGGTTCAAGTCTTTACACCTAATTATAATGCATAATTTCAAATGAACTTTGATCATTATAATGGAAGTCAATAACAGCTTTGAACAGAGAAGTAGACAACTTATCTTCAAGCAGACAATTCCAGTTTCAGTTATAATCAAATTTCGGGGTACTTTTTTTTTTCTCCAACAGCTCGAAGGAAACTCATTGTCTTTTAAAACCCCTACGTTCTTCTTGCAAAATTCCTTAAAGATTATTCAGGGTCAAGGTGGAGACGAAGACTCAATTCTGCTCTCTGAATGAATGTCCAAGCATTTTTTGTCCTTTCATCTTCAATTTTGACATTATAAACAATATATGTTGAATTTGTAATCCTGATTATAGGATGAAATTTCGATTATAAATTAGCTGATTGCAATTTTGCTTCGGTCAAATTTTAACGATTTTGTGTACGACTACGATTAGCTCTATTGTCATTTTTTAACTTTCGATTTTCGATTACACAAACATGTAACCGATTACGGTTGATTACGATTACGTGAGCTTTGATTACTCCAAGTTTGCTTCCAACTATCCTGTGCTGTTGCAATTAAGTTGGTTTTCCATCCTATTGTGACTGTCAAAAAGAAAGTAGCAGTATTCTACCTTAAATTTGCCAGTCATTTATGTCCTGTTCAGGATTGGTTTTCTGAGTAGTTTAAGCCATAAAAAAAAAGGAAAACAAGAAAAGAAGGTGATTGGTGTGTGACATGTTACACAGCCCTCAAAAAGTTGTGTAAGAATTTTGCTGGTTTTCTCCATTTCAATACGTGCATTGGCGTACTGAATTGGAGCAGAGCTAAGTCGGATTTCTACAGCAATGGTGGAAATTAAAACGGAAATTGCGTTTAAATTTGCAGTACTATATACACTTAAGGATCGGTTTTCTAGGTGATGTAAGTCACAACAACTGCAACAACAGAAACAATGATGGGAGGTGATTGTTGTGACACGTTGTGCAACACTCATCAAATTTTCTGATAGCTTTTCCTTTGCCTTATTTTACTTCAATACGCTAATTCGTAGAGGTCACCATTAGAAACTCCCCAGAAATGCAGCTGCCCGCAAAGGTAATTTATTAAAATAACACTCCACTAACAATACTGATAAAACAATAAAAAAAATCACGACATAAAATTCATTTGGCACAATACTGTCGCCGAAACTCCTGAGTAACTGACCACAAACATTGCAACTTGATTAATTGTTCTAGAGTATATTGCAAAGTACAACTGAATAACAAGTAAGTAGATTAAAATATCTTTCGATAAAACTAAAAGTTAATTGTTCATTTTTATAAGATACAAAGTACAGTACTGACAACTGCAAAAACATTTTTATTCTTTCAGTAAGTTTACCGTCACGTTTCGCACAATTTGTTTCATACTCTGTTCTCTTAATACCTCATAAATATTGAACTCTTAATCGAAAGACTTTTTTTTGCTCGTTCCTTTATTAAATATTCTTGTAATACTTGCTAAAAATTTTTTTCCCAAAAACCGCTGCTAAAATACATTTTCCCCAAAAACGGATGGCAACATTATCTATTAGATGGCAAAGTGTTGTGGATTTGTATCGAAAGTAAACCAGTAATCAAAAACTCTTATCCATCAGATAAACACGCATGGAGCTCTGTCAATATTTTATACCATATACTCACAACGTATCTTTCTCACATATAATCTAACTTCACCGCAGCTAAATTTGGGACAAGAAGATGGGGAGCCTTGCTATTCACACGCGACATCACGTGATGTACTTCACGTGATTCATTAAATAAGCACCTTTGTGTATCCCCGAAGAACCTTATGCCATTAACTTGAAATAAAAACCTATTTCGACTTAAGAAGATTGAAATTATCTTCTACATATGGGGAATATTTACTTAAGAAAACGTTGATCAATACCGCGGTTACAGTTTTTAATTGGGTGCTCAGAAGGTGAAATTATGAATGATTGAACAATTTGGGCTCCTTTTGAGGACGGCTTTTGAATCATCACGCAACTTTGGGAAACCTCTCTTTAATAAAACGAGCAAGTGCTCAGTGAAAGATACAAATTTAGGCTCAAGCTTTTCATAGTAAAGTATTCCGCTAATTGATGTTCTTTCCTAATCGGTGGAGTGTGGTTAATAAAAGGAAATACTTCATTGAAGTGCGGCTGATATCAAATACGAACACTGGAAATCAATTCCACTTGAGCACACAGATTTGCACCATTTTTATCAATAAATGTATTGGTATATTGATCACAGTTGAAAATCGTCAAGTTTCGAAGAAACTATTGTAAAATTACTTCGTTTCCTTAATGGAATATTAACAGGAGTGTTAGCTTGTAAAATAATAAAAATACGGGGTTGAAATTATAATTTATCTTTTGGGGTATTTTGGTATTATAAACAGAAAAATCTAAGAGTCATTGATCCCTTGTTTAAATTACCAACAACAAAATGTAGGCCACAAAATACTTTTTTTTTTACTCTCGCGGATCGAATGAAAGTGCTGTAAGTAATTCTAACATTGTTTTGAGCAAATGAAAGTTTCGTAAAAATATCAAGACTGCGTAAAATTTTATGTCAATAGCAGGCTTCGATTAAATGATAGTTAGGAGAATGTGGGGCAAAGTGAGATAGTTAAGAAAAATTATATTTTCCAAAGAAGACGAATTGGAAATTTGTATTGAAAATGACAGTACATATGAAGACAGAAAAATCTATTGTATGATAAAGCTTGCGTTGAAACATTTTTTATTTTCGGCAGTAAATTTGTACCTTCAATAAATAGTGGAAAAAGTAAATATAAAATACAAAATGAAAAAAAATTTCCGCTGAAATATTTTTTATTTGATTATCACAAATGTTTTTGATCAAATGAATAAGTAAACAAACTGAAAAACTGAATATATAATAACCCAGTGAATGAATGAATAAATGCGTGGGAAATGAAGGAATGTGAATGAGTTAATAAATGAATACATAAGGGATATATAATAAATGACTCAATAAGTAAAGAAAATGAACTATTACACTGTGCCACTATCCACTTTGCGGAACTATTCAATATGAAGGGCTCGTGGCAAGAATGTGATATGCCACATGATGTGAATTTTTCAGTAGGCCAATTTCCAACTTATAAAAGATATTTATAGCATTTTTGAAATTTAATTCGCATTCTATATTCTGCAATACTAAAATCAGATATGCTTTTCTCCAAATGACATAATCCTATGTCATGTTTATTTCATTTTTTTTATGATAAACAAACATTTTAACCGAAAAGTCACTTCTTGTAGCTTGTCACATTTCTGCCCCGAGCCTTTCAATTGTACAACACATTTAAACAAAACTGAACTTAATATTAAATTAATAAACACTGCACCAAATATTAGTAGGCCTCAATTACTATTTAAAATGCTAATAACAAGAACTTTGTCATTTTATGATAACAAAAATAATTTTTGACTCACAACCAAATATTACAACATGAGTATCAATTTTTGAAAATTGCTTGTATTATCAAATGCTTTAGTCTCAGAGGTAACATTTTCATGACTAGAATAGACTATATGCGTTACTACATGATTATAATATTACCGATAGGTGGCGCTAATCACCAAGTACATATTTCACCATTTCACTTGCCCCACATCCCCCTACGTTTTTATTATTAACTAGTGGTACCCGCACGGCTTCGCCCGTAATAGCAAATTAAAAGGTCTTTTGGTTCGCCTGTATATTTACAAATGATGTGTAGTGAATTTTCTCGCCAATTGGCTTGTGCCCACGTTACGGTTCCACGTTATGATCATTTCGTATCTCGCCAATTGGCTTGTGCCCATGTTACGGTTAGCGTTATGATAATTTCGTAATTTATTCGTTCATCTTATGATATTTTTTTTTTCTTAAAATTGGAATAGAAAAAGAACAAAATCGAATTTTTGAAAAATCGCTTCGAGGTGCACACCCCCATGCTACATACTAACTTTGTGCCAAATTTCATGAAAATCGGCCGAACGGTCTAGGCGCTATGCGCGTCACAGACATCCTACAGATATCCTACAGACATCCAGACATCCAGACATCCTCCGGACAGAGAGACTTTCAGCTTTATTATTAGTAAAGATAAAACTTTATCAAAAGATATTTGTAAGTTGATTTAAAGCAACTCGAATTGACGATGGGTTTCTTGAAATCAACTCAAGTACGTGCAAGGACTCTACTTCTGCACGTAGAAAATCGACTACTGACCCAATCAGCGGCATCTACAGTCTTATACCATTATCATTATCACTTTAACAGCAGTTTAGGTCAGTGGACGAATTTTGTGCTCTTCTAAAGGAAAATAAATTTTAGTATTTTTTGCACAATCAGGACGCTTAATAGAGGATTTTTAGAGAAAATCTCACGCACACAAACAAATAAATGCTTAACTTAAATTGAAAATTTGTAATGTACACGACTATCATTCTAGTCTGTCCAGTTGCAGAGCTTCTTGTTAGTAGTTCAACTTCTGCTTTTGTACACTTTGTTCATTACTTTACATTCTGCATGATGTAAAGACGTAAAATCTGAGACATTAGATGTTTGTCATTTTTAGTTCTGGTGGGATGCTAAGGTTATTAGAAAGAACAATTTTATAAGTGGAATCTTATAAAATTATTCTTTTAATGATTTCAGTATCTACACGCGTCTAAATACGACATTTCGAAGCAATTTATTTAACAAGAAAAAAAAAGAAAAGAAAAAAGATCGAATAAATTTTAAAAAAATCTTAATTTCTCATTCATTGGAGCAACTGTGATCAACACATTTGCAATAATTTGGCTTTTAGAGCCAGCACGTACAATGGAAAACATCGAAAAAGTCAACAACTCAAAGAAGTAAAACATTTCAATTTTGTACGGTTAAGGCAGTCTCACTGGACAGCTCAGTTTTACTTCTTTCAGCAGCTATTGGTCAGAGACAACAATGCCTCCCATAGTTGATTTGAATTGAAAATTGGCGAGAGAAGGGTTGCAATAAAAATTAACAAACTTTAATACGCAAGCGAAGAACCATTTCCCTTTTTACAACTTGTTTTAAAAACATTTTTATCCCCAAAATGTAGCTAAACTCCTAAATGTGTGCGTGTGTGTATGTAAGTGTGTGTGTGTGTGTGTGCGTGTGCGTGCGTGTGTGTGCGTGTGTGTGTGTGTGTGATGCGCGTTCTTTCTTCCTTCTTTGGAATGGACTCATTTTCTCATATGATTTTTATGCTAACATTACAACCTAAATCTGGAATTTGCAGAAAACATTTTACGAAAGAACTTCATCACAAAAAAAGTATCTTAAAAAATGTCAATCTTTAAATAGTTACTAATTTACATTGCAATAAAAATATTTATCGAAGATTGAATCCATAAACCTGTTTTTCAAGAGATTACAGTTTATGCATTATTGATATATTCTCTATTAAAACCGTCTGACGCTTAAAGATAAAAAGATGTGAGCGTGTTTGGTTGTCTTTTGTGGTTATCGTCTTTTGACAGGTATTCGTGATTATCTTTACTATCCTATTTTTAGCATCTCTTTTCTTACGGGATTCTCGTTTTGATTTATAGTTCATAATTTTCGAGAGAAACGAGTTACGTAAAGCATTTAAGGAGTTATTTTTCTTGTCTGCTAGGGCGTCAAGTAAAATTTAATGTACTTTAAAAGTCAAATGTTTCATAGTCCATATTTAAGCTGTGTAACTTTCTCTTTAAATTTTGTTTATTGCTTCGATTTATTATGGAGCAGCTGTATTAACTTATAATTTTGGCAATATTTTGTTTTATTATTCGTTGCTATACTGTTATGAATGATATCTTACTTTTTTAAAAAGTGAGTTGGTTCGCGCAGTATTAATAAATTGAACCACCTCTGCTCTTTATGCTAATCATACTTAAATTTGCTGCTCAACTTTTTATTATTATTATTATTATTATTATTATTAATATTATTATTATTATTATTATTATTTTGAAGCAGATGAATTTTTTAAAATTACGAAAAAATTGAAAATAGGTGACTTTAAAGAAAGTGACTGACGTATTGGTGCAATATTTAATCACAAAAAGTAACTCGAATCTGATTCAAATGTTATTAATTATTTAGTACTTGCTTAGCACTTGGAAACATTCTGTAGGAATCTACCTTGTATTTTGTGTAGTTTCTCTCGTGTTGTTTTCCTGTATACACTAGACTTTGAATTTGTCAAGTCCTTATTGAAGATTGAAATCTCATACTTCTATCCATTCCATTTTTTTTCATTGTTTTTTTTTTAATTTAATACAATTTAAAAACTCCTCGTGTTCCACACAGTATGCCACGAGGCTTACAAGAGTAAGTATAAAAAACATAAAAAGTTGAAACTTTAAAAGTTTAGACTGTTAACAAAATCAGACAAGATGACAAAAGTCTCGGATCTTTTAACAAGATCCGAGAAAACAGGCGGCCAGCATAAGGAAAAATTTGCCAAACCTTTTCTGAAGACAGTCCTAGGGCCATCTTGTAAACTGCAGTGCAGAAGAACATGTTCAGCGCTCTGCGCGCCAACTCCAGTCACAAAGCAAATTTGGCGAAACGCCAAATCTAAACAAGAAACTTTTAAAATTTCCATAGCCAGTGAGAAATTGAGACAGTTTAAAATTTTTCATTGTTTGAACCATATTCTGTTCTGTATTTATGTATCGAAATTGATAATAATAGCTTCAGTTAGCATTGATCATCGTTGTTCAGTTGTGAATTCTTGCACGACAGTTAAACAAAAATATTTCGGGAAAATCTTACTCAAAACAAGTTATTTATAAGAGCACTTGGGAGTTAAAGTTCACTGCAATGGTGGTGTTTTATTGGTTTCGGTACTTCAATCTTGTCTATTTTTAAGGTCGAATCCAGAAATAAGCTTTATTTTCCTCCATAAAGTCAGGAGCTGTTACGCATCACTAATTTTAAAATGTATAAAAAACTGAAAATACGAGTACATGCTTTTGAAAACGTACCTTGTAGTTTTATAACAAAATATTTTAAATTTTCCGTATTTTGTGTAATTTAATAAAGCCGATAATTAACAACCCTGACGGGTTGGTTGATCAGAACACTTAACTAAAGGCGGAATATAACACTTTGCTTCGAAGAGTCATAAGCGATATACACAAAGAATCAGATTATGTGTGCTATGACTCTTAAATGAAGAGTCTCAAACAAACAAACCTTGCGACAGTAGAAAGTACTAATTCTAAACTTAATAATAAATTGCCAATGTAGTCAGTTTTGAATGAATTTATCTAAACTGTAACTCTTTAAGAATAGAAAAATATTACAATGCATGTTATGTGCTAAAAATATTTCTCACAAACGCTGTTTAGGGAAAATTCTCTCAAATGAAAATTATCATCATAAGGAAAATACACTCAACAATTACTTTATTTTCAAGTTTGAACTTTTAATTGGAAAAGAGCATTTCACAATATCATTGCAGTTATGATTTGTTTTCCTATATTTCCAAAAAAAAAGAGATAATCTTCGATTATTCTCTAAACTTTAATCGCCGCACAATAATCTCGAGAATGGGATCCATTTTCTGGAGAATATTCTCGACCCACATTTCTAAGATTTGGCATTGTGATATTACTCAAATATATTCATTTTCTGTGTAGCAAACTCAATTAGTGAAACTCTTCAACAAATATCAAATGAAATTCCTTCTTACCTTATTGTAGGAAAATACACAAGATCTTTTATTATAACTTTATTATGCTATTCATTTCATAGGGAATTTTCAGGGTTTATATTATGAAATCTCTGCTTTAAAAGATACTTAACGAGTAGTTATAGACCTTCAATTTGGTTAGAAATCAGCAACGAAGAGCAATCACAAAACTTTCACTAAGCTAAGACGCCTGGGAAAATTGCACAAAGAAACATAATATATGGGACAATAATGACTTTCTAGATCTTTAACTCTCGTTCTTTGGCAAAACATTAGTTGATTTTCCCTTAAATAACATATAAGGCCCTACTCCCAAAAAATTCGGTAGCATTCAACTTTATATTGACGTCATAACACCTCCCTCAAACCAGTTCCGTTTTCGAAATTTCTATACAGGTAGGGTTTGAGGGAGGAGTTATGACGGCAATCTGAAGCAAATTGATTTCGTGCGTTAGCCGGAGTAAGCCTCAATGTCATGAAGCAAAATCATAATGCGAAAAATCACATAAAGCATTACTTTTCTAAACAATTTCTCAAAAGTTGGGCTCCAAGGTGTCTGTACAACGTCTGCAAAAATTGCAATCACATTTCGTGCATCTCGGCCTTATCGTTTTTCCGGGTAGTACGGCACATACGCACACTAAAATTTCTCATTTTAAAATATGTATAGATACATATGCTTAGTCAAAATAACGTCTTAATAAAAACATCGCATTTGTCAGTGTAGAAGTTGACTCCGACAAACCGTAAGAATTTTTATGCGGATACGGTTAAAGGTAGAAGTTATGCCGGCAATCTGAAGTGGAATGACTCGGTGCGGGTGCCAGAAAGAGCCTCATAATTATAAAACTAGCAGGTGATGCTAAAAATCACATAAAACATGAAATCACTGTTTTGTAATTGAATTATCAAAAACCAAACTCCTCAAGATGTTCAGCGTTGGTAAAAAGTACAACCTGTAAACTGCCGTACTAAGCACAAAAGTCATATCTACAGCTGGGTTCAAAATGAGAAATTGCCATTTAGAGTTGCACGGCTCCATGTATTTGATTCAGGTGGAATTTTCTTAGACTTTTTTAAAAAAATCTTTTCCATTGGCATATGGCCATAAAACATTGTATTTAGGTGAAATCATTGAAAAGAGATAAAATGGAGGGAGTGAAGACTTTCATTCGTTAAACACCGATCCCAAGTCACGTGATAGATTTTAAAGCAAAGTATTGGAAGAACTCGGATTTATTTCACTAGTTCACGCAAAACATACCAGCCATTCGTCGCTGTTGAATCACATGGCTTGGCGTCCTCGCCTCAGCTTTTGCTAAGTCAATAATTGGACTTGCTCCATCCATTTACTAATTCCTGCTCTAACAAGGAGAGGTTACGGTCTCGGAAATTCAGATCGGGATGAGATTTGGTAGATTAGTAGTATCCTTTAAGGGTACTCTCAGGGTAAAGTAATAAAGCGCACTAGCCATAAAATTCCGAGAAAACAACCTTTAAAGATTTACGCGCAACTTATAAACTAGTAGAGATTGTTCGTAAACAAGCGCCCGGTGGTCATGTGGGCAGCGCTCTGGGGTTCCATGCGGCCGATCCGAGTTCAAATCCACTGCAAGTTTCTTTTTTATTCATTTATCAAGTGACTGTTACAGCTTTGTGGAATTTGAATTGAAGATAATGCGAAATTTTTGAACACGTAAAGCACTTTAATAGAGAAAATGGAGATAAATTAAATCGATACAAGTTAAAATTTGAATTACAACGGCTACAAAATCACTGTAGAGCTTAATTTATAGATGATTTTTAACAATATAGTTGTTATTTATATACATACACCAGAATGATATTTATCATAAAAACATGGAAAACAAAAACTGTTTTGACATCTCGCACAATTTATAAAGGAAGATTGCTTACAGGAGCAACTTCTTTGTAAAAGAGTCGTTGGAACATACTTCATTTACATTCAGGAAAATTTCTCTTTTGTCAGAAAGTTTAGAAGTATACCAGGCATATATCGAATCATTTTATCAAAAATTGGCGATGACAGTTGATGATGGACAATTGATTGTATTTTATGCAATCTTCACGGGTATTCATTTCTCTATTATTTTCAACGAGATACGCGCAATTTTGTATACGTTTTATTAAATTATTTACCTGTCTATAAAAATGGACGCGAGAAATTGAACTTGATATGATTCTGATGCAATCAAATGATTTTCAGTAAGCAAGCTCTCGTAATAAACGACAGCATCTTTTAATCTCTGCTTCAACATTTCACTGTGCAATGAATTTTTATCCATTTTGTTAACAGATTTTATTCGTTTCAGGGTTACTTCAATAACCGACCATTTCGATTCACAATATTTAAAAAACTCAAATCCTTTTTCACGGTATAGAATTTTCCAGTCTAATATACAGCACAGACGATAAATAAATTTAATGATGAAAACAAACATGAACATAGCAGACGATAATAGATGGAAAATAAAGAGTTGAATATTCAATGTAAAATACAGCAGACGAAAAATTTACAAATAACAGAATCAAGGAGCAAAACCATTGCTCGATAAGTGCGGTTAGTGTTTTTAAAATTTGACTACTTGCTTATGTGCAATAACTAATATAATTCTTCTTACTCATCCACAAAGAAACTGATTATGCATTTATTGCAAAAATCATTTACTTCGTCAAAGTTTATAATATCTAAAAATTTGTAATCACTTGTTTGTGAGAATAGTAAATAGAAATTTAATGTACTATCACACATTAAAAATACATCATATTTTTTAAATTAAGTATTACCTACAAAGTCACTTTATAAATGAACAAAAAAGAAACTTGCAGTGGATTTGAACTCGGATCGGCCGCATGGAACCCCAGAGTGCTGCCCACATGACCACCGGGCGCTTGTTTACGAACAATCTCTACTAGCTTATAAGTTGCGCGTAAATCTTTAAAGGTTGTTTTCTCGGAATTTTATGGCTAGTGCGCTTTATTACTTTACCCTGAGAGTACCCTTAAAGGATACTACTAATCTACCAAATCTCATCCCGATCTGGATTTCCGAGACCGTAACCTCTCCTTGTAAGGCTGAAATATATGACAAAGAAACACCTGTGACCGTAACTCAGTTTGGATAAAAAGTGCAGATACGACTTTTGTGCTAGCATGGCGGTATACCAAATTTGGTTTATCTCGGCCTTACTGTTTTCTCTTGAAGAACGGCACAAACATACACAAAAAATACCTTATATCTATAGATGTATGCTGCCGTGCTAAGCACAGATGTGGTATCTGCACATTTTATCAAAATTGAGTTATTGTCACCAAGTGGTCGTTAGTAATTTAATTTACCGAAATGTCAAGTTTTTTGTCGATTTGTGAACGCGAAATATTAAAAAGCGCTTTAAGAAAAAAGTCGTAACTGCACAGTTTGCGGAGTTTGCTAAGGCAATTTGAACGTGACAAATACGAAGCCTTTAAAGTGGTATCTGCGCAGTTACCACTTTTTTCCTTAGTATTTTTTGTAGATACGACTTTTATACCTTAGTAAAGCAGCATATTTAATAATGTAGCAGTTTATTGTAACACAGAATATTAAAATTAATTTACCGTTGAATAGTTGATACAGGTTGATAATAAAAACTAATACAACTTTGCATAGTTGTTAAAGTAAAAATTCAGCTTTTTCTATTTGAATGTTTATTTAAAATGCAAATTCTAAAAATGAAATGCATGTAAAATATTCATATTTAATCCTTTCATGCAAAAAACAAACAAACAAAAAAAAAAAAAAAAAAGAAACGCATTTCATTCTACGGCCAGTAATATTTTTATTTAAGTATCGTCTGCTGTCAAAATTATCTTCATGCTCTAATAAAATGAATCTAGAAAACAAAACATTATAAAAAACACATTCTTTGAATACAGTGGCTCCCAAAAGTGTTCGTACACCTACGACTTTCAATGAAATAGGCCATTATCCATTGGTTAGAATTAATATTTCGGAATAGGTATTTTATTATAAGATCTATGATCTATTCTTAACAAAACTACATGAAAATTTTTAATAAAACATTAAAACAGAATTTTTAAAAAATCAAAAACCAAAAATTGCCGGAAATTTTATCTCACAAAAGTCTTCGTACACTTTGAAAAAATGTCAAAAAATTAGTAAATAATCTAACTTTTTACAAAGTTATTATTTAGCAGAATATCATGCAGTATCAACAACAGCTTTTAAACGTATGGGAATAGATTTCATTGTTTTTTTCTTTCTTTTTTTGTGTGATTTCTGAGTAAGTGTTCAGACGCACTTCGAGTCTTACTGTTTCTAGTTTGCTTTTCGTTTAATGGTGTATTTTCGTAATTCAGCTACCAGATATCTCCAAATATGTTCCATTAAGTTTAAATCTGGCGATTGAGGAGATATTTCTAAGCTTAAGGACAATTTTTGGGGCACCAAACGCAAACGCGTGCTTCTTGTCGTTATCTTGATAAAAAAAACGAAGTGTTTCCGATTACCAAATTTTGGGCTAATAGTTTAAAATTGTTTTTTAAAATATTTAAATAAACAGAATGACTCATTATTTCATCAAAAAATTCCAAATTTCCAAGTCCTGATGCTGTAATGCACCCTTACACTATAACACCTTCACTGTCCTGATTAACTGATCAAACTAAGTTCCTAAGATTAAATTCCTCATTTTTTCTTCTATTTACAATTATAAAACAATTTAACCCAAAGTGTTGAATTTATTTTCATCTATAAGTAAGACGTTGTTCCAAAACGTTTTCAGCTTATTTATCATTGATATTACGACGGAAAGCGTAAGCTTACTGTTTTTCGCACGAACAAGAAAATTTCTGCGGGATGAGGTCCCATTTAATCCAGCTAATCAGAGAACTTGGCGAACAATTTTAGGTGAAAATTAAACGTAAAATGTTTCATTCAATTCTGCAGAAACTTTTTCAGCACTCAAATGTGTATTTTTCATAATTGTTTTAACTGTAAACCTCCGATCACGCATTGTTAACTTTGCCAGTTGACCTTTTCTTACCTTGTTTTCGACCCGATTCCTTTCTTTGAAGCATTTTATCAAGCACTTTACTATAGAATGGAATAAATTAACTAATTTAGACAAATTTTAAACCAATTAACCGCTACTGTGGGGAAAAAATTCAACTTTCGAATGGTGTTTGTGGTTCTTTTCGAATACCAGCCATTTTAAAGTAATAAGCAAAATATTAAGGAATAAATACACAAAAAGTTAAATCCAAATGACATTTAAGAGTCAACACAATGCAAAAATAATAAAAAAACGACATGTGATAACTTTAATAATGAATTTATTCGAAAATATTTCAGTGTACGATGACTTTTGTGGCGTATCTTTTCTCTTTCTCTTCGTTTTTTGACAAATTTCAAAAATAAAATCTGCAAATATTTTGAAAAAAACTACTGGGTTTTATTCAGAATGGCATAGGAATGGTGTGAAAAAAAATTGGACTTCATATTCCAATTCAGTTTTGCGTTATTTTGGTTTTACTACAAAATTTCAAGGTGTACGAACACTTTTGGGAGCCACTGTATAAAAAAACAGAAAATTGTTATGGATTACAGTTTTAACTATCTGGAATTATGAAAATGGTATCTTTCAGAAGGTAGATTCTGTTAGATTTGTATTAACAAAATAAAGCGAATCAGCTAAGTCTAAAGAAAGCAGATGTTTTCATTATTTAATAATACTTTTAGCACGTTTTACAAAGCTATTTTTGTTGTATCTGTGCAGATACCCCTAAAAATGCTTAGTAATTGTCACTTACGGTGAAAATAGCTTAGTATATGAAAAGGTTTTGAAAAGAAAATTTGTCGTAACTACATTTATTAATTTTAAATTAAGATTTTTACAAAAATACTCTCTTACAGTTTTTAGATAAGTTATTTACGAAACAACTACACCAAGTTGAGCATTTAATTAAGTCATAAATCAAAGAAATGAGTTGTAAAACTTTAATCGTCAATTTCTCATTTTGAGCTCTACTGCAGATACCACATCTGTGCTTAGCACGGCAGTTTGGTTCTGTCAAATAATACATCTGCATGCGATAGCCAAAGATAGCCTTTATTAATGTAGCGGTCGCATATTCAAAACTCTTGTTAAACAAATATCAAATTTATTATTATTAGGAAAATTTGTGAAATCTTTCAGCACCAGTTTTTAATAATATTAAATGATAGATAATTTTAGGTTCTATTATACACTTTCTGCCTTAATAGACACTTAACGAATTATAGGCATTTACTGTGGTTAGAAGTCAGCAACGAAAGGTAATCACGAAATTCTCATTAAGCTAAGACGCTGGGGAAAACTGCCTCAAGAAAAAATATATGAGACCATAATGACTTTCTAGATCTTTAACTCTTGTTCTTCGGCAAAACTCTGGTTGATTTTCATGTAACTATATCTTTGAAATGTAACATGAATCACAAATTAATTCGGAAGTTTCTGCTTCAAGTTGCTCTTACAGAAATAATTTTCCTCTACTTTTCTAATTTTCTTGAACAAAAGATTACGCCATTCTCTTTTTTCCAATGAAAATCGATTAAATCAATGCTGGAATTAAGTTTTACAAAGTTCGTCATTATAAGTGGGTAGAACTAGGTTAGGTAGTTACAGAAGGCACTTTTCGAGAAGCAGTTACTGGTGAACACATTCCTTTTGTTGTGCAGGAATTCTTCCGAAATCTAAGAATTGGAATTTAATGTCTTTGATGATTTAGCTCTTAGTTTCTTCCAAATTACAAACACTGTGGGCATATTATTGCTCTGCAAGCTCAATTTCCGAGTGAAATTTCTATTGTTTTGCCTAGCTACCTATAAATTTAACAGGAAGATTTCGTGTATTAAAATCCACATATTAGAACTGACAAGGTGGGACATTCGTTCATGAATGCAAGCAATATTCACATAAACTTTTCCTGAGGAGTTGAAAACAGTATTTTTATTGTTGAGCAAATTGTTCCGTTGAACATTTTTTATCATTAGTTTTATTATTTAGTCAAAATATTTATGAATGTAAATTTTTGAAGACACTTTTAGTTTATATACGTTACTAGTTGACCAGTACGAAGCCTTCGCGCTTGACGGCAAGAATTTAAAAAAAAAAAACGTTTTTTTAAAACCGTTTCCTTTTAAATACCGAAAATGTGACTTATTTATTCTTCAAAATCTTTAAAATTATGTCTAAGTTTTGAAGTTTAATGAAGTATTAAGAAAGTTGTAGCGCACTCTTTACCTCCCTCCCCCCACCAAAAAAAAAAAGAAAGAAAAAGAAAACAGTTTTAAGAAGTACTATATATGTCTGCATGACTGTGGTCTAGAATCCTAACCCCAATCAGTGAAGATTAAATATTTACGGAAATTTGTACTACAATTCAGCTGAGGAAATTTAGTCATTCAGAAACAACATTTTCTGGCCTGTGGGAGGATCCATTCCATGACTGACCAATATTAACAGGAATTTCTAATCTACTGAACTAATGGGCTTTCATCTTGGGATGCTATACATTACAGCAATGCACGATACAGTTAAAATTAAATTAGAAATCGATGTTTTTACTTTGATAAAATATTTTTCAAAAGTCATACTAAAAATTACAATGTTAAATTTGATGTCTCATTACATGATTTTAACAACGTTGAACAAAATCTTTAAAATGATGTTGTATTTATGAAATGTTACAAAATATTTGGAAAGTTATGCCATTGTGAAAAAAAAACACATTTGAGAAATAATATGAATTATCAATTATTATTATATTATAATTAGCTCTATTTCTCTGTTTGAGATTCGTATCCAGCAAATCTTTTTTACAAAACTAAACTCTCAATTTTTTAAAGAATTATGATTTAAATGTAATTTTAATAATAGGAGAAAAAACACTAAAAACTTATAACAAAAATGTTAGATAACCACCCAAATGCCTATACAGCTGATTATTACACTCCTGGTTGTGAAAATTGCAACACCATGAAGGAAGCATCATAGTTGAATGAAGTTTAATACACAGTTGAGTGGTAATGGTACAAATAAATGATTACATTTTCAAACCAGACAAACAATAAAAAGAGATAGAAATTAGTATTTTGTGTGGCCACGACGCTCCGCAATAAGAGCTGCTACCCGACTCGGCATGAAGTGAAACAAAGTTTGAATATCTGCCTGCGAAAGAGTATTCCATATTGTTTGTATGCGTAACCAAAGTTCGTCTGTCGAAGCAACAGGACGAGAATCACGAGCGAGACGCCGCCGAACGAAATCCCACACATGTTCAATCGGTGACATATCCGGGGAACATGCAGGCCAAGGAAGAATCGGTACCTGCTGCGAATCAAGGTAGGATTTGACAGTCCTGGCGACATGTGGACGGCAATTTACTAATTCCCCGTGTCCGGAGCAAGTTCACGTAACCGACTTGGACCAAAAAATAATTTTTTAACGGTTAAAAACACTAACTGAGCAACAACTGAATATACCAATTTTGACTCCATTAACTGCTTCATAAAATTGCCATGTCTAAAATTTCCTAAGTTAAAACATAAAAATTCGAAAATTCATTGAAATAAATCCGCATAAACGTGCCACCCAGTCTACCCTTTTATTTGACGCATATTTTTACTTATTGTATCCACGTGCAAATCATAATGCCGCAGATCTGAAACATTAATTGCTAAGCAATAATACAAATAGTATCGATATATGGGAAATGAGTTGCAACTAAAGTTTCCTTAAGGGCTGAGAATTGCAGCTCTCATTAAGTCCCGAACAGTTTACAGCATTGATTTAACCCATTAGATAATATCAAAATTGAATCAATTATATTTGTAATGCTCTCTCTCTCTTTCTCTCTCTAACTATTTTTTTCACTAAAGACTAATTTTTTTTTCCAACTACTCACCAGATATTCCATCGTAAGTCCACCATTCTTCCCAACTTCCAGCCACACCTGTTGGGAACGAAAGACATAAACTGTTTATCATTTGAAACTTAATTAAACATTCTTAGAGAAGTAAAACAGAAAAGCAATTTTAATCGGGGAAACGCGGTTTAACGATTGTGAAAGTCGCTAAGCCTTTTAATGAGTACGATAGGATTTTAAAATTCAGGAATTTGTGCAATGCATGTTCTTTCGCAATTCCAGGATTTTGCTGCTCTGATTTATTTTGTTGAGGACTGCAATGTTTGTTCTTCGATTTATTTACTTGTGATTTTTAATCATATATAGTTCAAACCACATATACACATTACAAAAAAAATCTTACAGACCAAAGAAAACCTCATCTGGAGCGAGAACAGAAGTCGAACCTACCAAATCAAATTTACCGAGCTGATCGTTCTGACCACTTGGCCGTTGCAATGAAGGTGAAGTTTATTTTAAAACGAAAGCATACCAACTTTCAAAACGTAGGATTCAAAAGCAAATACTACGAAACCACAGAATTTAAAAGATGGCGAAAGCTATAAATTTAGGGAAACTATAGCTTATCGACAACGAACAGTTCTGCATCACTTGTAAAATACTCACTAAAAGCAATTAATATGTTCTTTAAATAATAACCCATTTTTAGAAGGTATAAATGTTGTACTTTATGTGGGAGCCCCGCGACTTTCGATTTCGAAGTTGGTTTCGCGTTTAAGGAATATTTTGGTGTCTACAAAATATGCTTAGAATCGCTTTGGGCATATTCGTATTGTAAATTATATGAATAGTTAAAACTTCTATTTGAGTACGCAATCCTCTGATATTTTACACATACTATCATCATTGCGTAAGTACTGTAGGAGTTTACGAGAGAGCTTTACAAGCTCACAAAATACCTACTATGTACACTTATATATATATATATATATATATATATATATATATATATATATATATATATATATATATATATATATATATATATATATATATATATATATATATATATATATATATATATATATATATATATATATATATATATATATATAAATATAAAACACTCTTTATAAGTAGACTTTAATTCGTACAGTAAACAGATATAAAATGCTCATTCTTTAAATGCCGAATAACTGTTAAAACTCCTACTGTTGCTTTTTTAGAATAATATACATAAATTAAGCACTCATTCCTCTATCGCAACAGTTTTGTCGTTCGTGACTACTTCAGTTAATTTCTTTCGCATAATGTTTAATCCCTGCTCCAGTTCAGTTCCTACTTTCTGTGAGGTCAATTCAAATGCCCGTACGAAAGCTCTCTTAACACCTCAGTGAAAACTCAGAACCGTTCAATCTGGGAGCCACAAAACCTGTAATTTTTTCCATAATTTCTGATGCACTCTTCAAGAGTAACGTTTAAAATTTCTGTATCATTTATTCTTGGTCCGTACTTCAGCCTGAACTTAACTTCAAATAGGTTCAATCACACGATCTTTTTGACCTACTAATACGATGTGACATGCATTACAATTTGTGATCATCTCTCGTTCTAGTCATCATAATGCAATCAAACTTGATATTAAAGCTAATTTTAGTACTCTAAATTTAATTTTGTTATTAAAACTAGAGCTTTCCAATCGTATTCTCAAAGTTAGTATTCAATTCCATTTGAATACAACTCCTTGTCAAACTCTTGTTTTAATAATTAAATAGACAGATCTCCCTAATATATTATTCGCCCTACATGAGTAGTGACTAAAATCGGACCCTTATGTGAAAATTCGCATCACGGTCAATAAGGGTCCATGTCGCTTGATGGTCACAAAACGTCACTATAAATTCCCCAACAGGAGGCAGTAATTTAATCTTGACGTTGCTGTGAAGTCTTTATAATGTAATAAAAGGGCCTGGTCAAATGCATGCCGGTGCCATTATTGTGACGTGTCACAATAATCTCACTTTAAGACTGACCATTGTGACTCAAAGTGACGTTCCTGTAGTTTTGGCATTACATGTGTCTCTATCAGCAAAAGAAGTGTTGCGTTGTTTCTTTTTTTCCAAGATAACTTTCTACAAAACTGCTTTGTTTCTTTGATTCCTATTTACCAACCATCTTTTAGCCTCATGAAATTTAAACTGCCTATGAAAGTCTTAATTAATCTTATTAGAATTATTCATAACTGCTTTTGAGAAATTGCTTAACGATTAAATTTTTAAAAACATCAATATTTTAAAGTCTATCGCGCAATGAGAGGGCTATAAAAACACGACATGTTTAAAGAAAATAATTGAAAAACAGATGTAACGAGCAAGATCGATTTCTTTCCTTAAAATCTCTCAAAAGGGTCGGAAGAGCGTAGCAGTTAAAAAACGGCGTTCAAAAGCGGAAAAATATTGATTTTTCATGAATGAACGTTTCACTACGCAGTGGAGCAAAATATTCGTCGAAATATTTAAATAAAATCTAGTGAAGCAACAAGGCTTAAATTATTATTTTTAACAATACCTTGACTGTTCAAAAAGTTCCATGTAAACTTGTTTAAATTACATCATTAATTAAAAATACAATTAAACCTTGAAAAGTGATAGCTCTGTGCAGGTAAATTGGATAAAAATGAAACAACGTTTAAAAGCACAGAAAAGATAAAAACTTTATAAAAACGCAGACATGTTTATCGGTTACGTGGGACAGACAAGGCGTTCACTTAAATTTCGTTTGAAAGAACATGAAAACCACGTTAAAAAACAGGAACTGAACAAATCTTCAATTGCTAAACATTGTTGGGACACAGGGCACAATTTTCTCTTTTCGGAAGCCAAGATCATTTGCAGACCTACAACAGTAGATGAATTAGATTTTCTAGAATCCTTTTACATTCATAAAAACTTAAATAATCTTTGCAATGAGTCTTTTGCTGTTCCGCATTTTTCTCCAATCTTATTCAATCTTACATGTTAGAATATGTCATATTTTGCCTCAGCACTCGCTGATAGCTGATTGGTCAATGTTTTTCCGGGTTACGCAATTTAAACTTTTCCACGTCTTTGATTCATCCATTTGTACATTTCGCACTGAGGAAGGAGGCTATTGCCTCCGAAACATGTCTGCGTTTTTATAAAGTTTTTATCTTTTCTGTGCTTTTAAACGTTGTTTCATTTTCATCCAACAATTAAACCTTGATTATTCAAAATGCTTTAGACCGGACCGATTTAGTAGTAAAAATGTCCGGTAGTGCATAAGTCTGGATTAAAGGGAAAACATAAAAATGACACTCAGTGGACCACAGAAACTCTAACTCTGGATTTAATTACGTATACAAATTTACAAAATAACTGCTGATTGCAAATATTTAACGATGTATGCTTTAAAATAACTGCAATCAGCAGTTATTTTGTAAATGTGCACACAACTAAACAATTGTTTTGAATTTTATTACAATAATTATGAAAAAAGAAATTTGTGTTCAATAAACATAACTCAGTCCTAGAAATGCAATAAAAATAAAAGACGTTATAATATTAAGCTCTATTTGTTTATTGTTTTTCTAAAGATGCAGATAACTTTGCGGTTTGTCCTTCAATTTTAATTATTGACAAACGTAATTAAAATAATTACTAAATATAACCATAAGGTAGACTGGGGCACATTTATGAGGATTTTTTTCAACGAATTTTCTAATTTTTATGTTTGAACCTAGGAAATTTTAGACATTGAGGTAAGCAGTTAATGAAGTCAAAATTTGTATATTTAGTTATTGCTCAGCTTGTGTTTTTAACCGTAAAAAAATGTTTTTTGAGTCCAAGTCAGTTGCGTAAACTTGCCCTGAACACGGAGCAAGTTTATGCATCGAGTGAGGCACGTTTACACGTAATAAAAATTATACCAAGGAGTAAGTTATATAGATATTTAACCAAATTTAAATGTTTTATTTCGCTTAAAACACTTTTAAAATAAGAAAATTACAAATAATTTATTAAAGAACACTTTTATAGGCTAAACTAAAATCATTGAGCTGATTACTAATTAAAAACAAACTATTTATTCATCTTCTTCATCACTGTTACATTTTACTAACAAAAATAAAGTATTTCTTTTCGCATACTTGTCATGGGACTGCGTTTTGACATCGAAGACATTGAACACTATTGTCTTTTTTCGGTTGGTAGTGTGCTTTTAAACAATAGATGCAAGCACAATTTTCTACTTCGTAAACAGAATCGTTAATTAATTTCCTTTTTACAGAGTGTACTAACTTTTTCCCTGTCGCAGGTTTTTGTTTCATACCTTTTTCTTTGATGTCTTATATTTCTGCTTTAATAGAAACTTGTAAATTTTAAAGTAATTTCTCTTTTTTTTTTCTGTTTTGCCCATTTTATTTTTTTCTTTCTAGCTTCTAACTGCTCTTGTCTGAGGGCTTCTTTAATCGGAGTATCAGTTAGGAAAAAAAGAGGGTGCTCACAATCCTTTCCTGGTTCCTAAGCTTTGGTCCTACTTTTTCAAATGGTCTCAGTTGGGGTAGTCAATATGTGACAATGTGGAAGTCCTAGTAGGAGAAATACTTGGATTACCGGATAAACCTTTTCATTATTTTGACATCTAAAGTGGTTCTGTTAATGTTTTGAACGTAATGTCTTACCATGTTTAAAATAAAGAAAATGTATTACAGGCTGAATTGTGTATAAAGTTCAATTTGAACAGGCATGAAGACAACACTATATGATTGTAAGCTATAAGATGCGAATCTGTTACTTAATTAAAAATGAATGGTGATTTTCAAAACTAAATAACCTGAAAATGCTAAAGGTTTGAGACAGTACAGAGCGAAAAAAGCGTCCGGGGTACGTTTAGAAGTAAGACAGAGTAGTAAGACACAGTAAGAACGTGCGTAAATGTGCCCCGACGAAAATGCGTAAACGTTCCCCGTCGGCAAGTTTGGATTTATTTTTAATGTGCAACAAAATTTAATAACTTTTTGGTCCATATAAATACAATTCTCGAAAAAAAAAAAGGATAAAATTCTGCTATTTTTTATATATTTGTTTTTTCTTAACAAAGTATTATTTATTCACAATAAGCTTCAAAATGTTTAACACAAAATTTACTCCGCTCAGTATAAAACAGATTTTTCTATCAGCATACTGAGCTGAAGCTCGACTGATTCTCTAAAACTTTTGAGAATATTTGCTAGGGAGTAGCATCAATCTGGTATGACTGTTGGCTCTCCATTTATAACTCGTTTTAAAAAAAAGGGCACTGCGTAAACGTACCCTACTTTATTTTCGGATCGGATCGTTTTCGCAAAATTTTGAATTTTAAAGGAATTTGTTCTACAAATATCAATCAGGTGAAGAAATGCAATGTAAACTAAATAAGGCATAATATACTGGCGTGGGAAGGTAAAGCGCAGTAACTTCAAATTTGTCATTTTTCATTTTTTTTTTTTTTTGAGCAATCACGATTGCTTATTGTTCTCACTTGACTGTTTTGATGTTCTATCATTTTATTTTCCCACCGCCACCCTCCGCACCATCACCGTCGACGGGTCCTCACGATGTTGCTCCTATAGCGAAAGCCGTTTCCAGGTTGCATCCATGTCCTACACACACGCGCATACATACACAACTACACACACACACGCACGCACGCACACACACACACACACAAACACACCACACACACAAACATACACATACATACACAAACACATACACACAACTACCCACACACTTATGCCAGCACACAGACACATACACATACTCCCTACACACAAGCACACATACCCCCCCACACACACACAAACACACACGCCTACATACACACACTCGTGATAGCAAAAAACATAATTTGAATTCAAGATGTCAAAATTCAAATTATTTTATTTTATTTTTTTTTTGTTATCTATTTTATTTTAACTTAAAAGTTCACTCATCTGGTTTCTGCTGAAAAAAAAGTACGAAAAAAAAGGCCAACATTTCCCTACTGTTACTATGGAATGCAAAACGCATTTCTTTCAAATATCTCAAAGCCTTATTTCTGCAGATATAGCGCTTTACCTTCTCACGATAAAATTCTTTATCCTTTGTTGTTTAACTGCTGATGCATATAACTTTGAGGCTTTCACTTTAATTTTAAGTACTAATATTAAGTAGTAAAAACGATTACTAAATTAAATTATTTTTTACGTTCGGACTGAATCGTTTTCGAATCTAATAGCATTTTAATTACTAGAATCATTTACAGTGTTTACTAATGGATTTAAGCAGCAAAGTAGGATGTAGATAAATAAAGTGGATACAGCTGACGTTCCTTTTTGCGACCCCTGCCGTTCGAACAAAAACGGTCGCTAAACGAAAGATCTCTATAATGCAAATGTACAAGATATTGCATGTATTTTAATCATAATTAAAAATAGTGAATAACCTTTACAAGAAACGCATCCTTTTAAACGGTAATCAAGAAATTAATGATACAATAAATAATTGCGGATACAAAATAACAAATACAAACTACATATAATATAAACACAACTTAAAAATAATACATTTAAGGGTGATATACGTTAAAAATTACTGACAGCAATAAATTCTTTTTAATTTGGAGATGACGGTTTGCTTCTACTTTCAGATTTCTTTTTCTGCTCATATTAGTTTTTTGTCTTATTCCTATAATCTAGAGGTTTTCCTTTTTTACTTCCTTTTACAAAAAAGGAGGTATTGTATTCGCGAAAACATTTTCACTCAAAAATCGACCTTGATTTCCATGTTGCTCACCCCCGAATGAATGTTGAGTTTTTTTTTTCGACTCGACCACACGTTGATAAGTGCCTAAGAATGTATAGACACGCGAAATATCCATTTTGACGATTCCCGAGTTAATTACAACGCGTTTTCTCGTGACGTCCGTATGTACGTATGTATGTGTGTGCGTATGTGCGTATGTGCGGATGTGCGTATATGCGGATGTGCGTACGTGCGTATGTATGTCGCATAACTCAAGAACGGTATGTCCTAGAAAGTTGAAATTTGGTACGTAGACTCCTAGTGGGTTCTAGTTGTGCACCTACCCTTTTGGTTGCATTCGGTTGTTTCTAAGGGGTCTTTTGATCCTTTTTGGAGGGAAATCATTGTTAATTTCGATGTAATCTCAAGTGGTGTTATAACTTGGCGAGCACTTGGCGCCAGTCTTTCGGTCACCAAGTTTTGTCGCCAACTTGGCGACAAATTTGGCGATTTTTTTTTTGTTTAAAATCTGGCTTTAATTTGACCACTGTTGGTGATATTTAGAGAGTTAACAATTGAATCACATTAAAATTGCGAATAATGGGAAAATAACATTAAATTGGAGTAAAAGGAAGTCATGTGATGCACACATCAGCTCGTTACGACTATCATTTTAAAACAAAATTCATTTTATCTATCGTTTGTGCACGATTCTCATTAATCTTTTACCTTTTCAACATCAAGCAATCCCTTTCAATGGAAGTATTTTACCTTTAGAAACATAAAATAGTTCAATATTAATTGTTTAATAGAAAGTCTTGTGCAAAAAAGTTGAAACTTAATTTTGGACGTATATTGGAATAAGCAATTCAGTTGTCACGTTCTAATGAACCTTAAAACAACATTGCACCTATGGAATAGCAAAAAGGACTTCATGCATCAGTCGTTATAACGGAAGAGTCTCAGTAATGGAATGTCGTTCTAAAGAATGGTGACTGTATAATTCAAGGCAATCGACGTCGGTTTAAACGAGGTTCCGGTGAAAAAGATTTCGGATAATCAAGATCCTACTGTATTACATAAAAATTTAGTAGCAAATAATACGACTTTTAAAGTTATATATGGATTAAGAAAGGGGCAGTATATCTTCTCTCAAGCTATGAAAGTAATCTATTGCTTAGTGAAAAAGACGGAAACTGAAATTCTCACGTTGTTCCAGCTTACATTTTAGATTTCTGTTTTTAAATCGAAAAACCTCGAAACTTTTTCCTAGACAGTTATTCGTCCCTTTTTATATTTTCCCATTTTCTCTTTATTTAACTTTACTTCCAGACAAATGGAAAAACTATGAAACTTTTTCTCTCAATGGCTTAAAGGAAACAAATAAATGTTGTGATGTGGTATTTAGAAAGTTATTTATATTTAGAGGTAAAAAACAAATTGTTTAAAATTTTTCTTTTTTAAATTTTGAAAATTTAAGAGTCCTTAACGAACACTCTAGAAGAAAAAAAGTTATTTATTTTAAGGTGATTTTTGAAACTCAAATATAAATATTTTGAGGACAAAGACTTTTTCAACAACACTTCAAAATAATATTTCAATGTCCTTTTAATTTCTATAAAACATGTGTTTCATTGAAAACCGCAGCACTACTCGAAAAAATTAAGCTCAGTACCAAATTCATGACTTTCTGCACATACTTTCCAGTGTATAAATTTATTGCATATCAAGACATTATATATTTTGAACTTGAATACTTTTTTTAAATATGACTGTAGTTAATTTTTTTTTAAATATTTTATGTTCTTGTTCTTCATTACTACATTTCATCATCTTCAATTCACCGAAAAGTTAATTCTCATAAAAAAAAAAGTTTTCATATAAATTAAAAATATTTGCTTATTTTCTGTGCCCCCCCCCCCCCTTTCTTTGTTTTATTATTTAAAAATATTATCGGCTGAAAAAACAAAATATTAATGTACATTTTGAATGAGTTATATATTTTTTAAACAGTCAACGATAGGGTGTTATGAGTCATACGAATTCTTTTTCTTACCGAGCAGATTAACTAATACTTTTTTTTTATCTTCTAAAAATATCATACAGGAATTAAAGCCAGGTGATAAATTATTTAATGAAAAAGTTGAATCTTCGCGAATAACTAATATGATCTTTTTTTTTTTTTTTGCAATAAAAATACGGTCGTTATTTTTATTTACTTCGTTTATTTTTTGGAAATTTCTTTTGGTTGGATTTTCTCTGTACTTGTCATTAGTTCTGTATCTTATTGTAGTACAAACTATAAAACAAAATCTACGCATCTAAAATTAGTAGTCAGAGTGAAACGAAATTTTACATACGTGAAGAAATCATCATTACAAGAAATTGATTGCAAAATGATCATTTATTACTGAAAAAAATCCCGAATAATGGAGATGTTAGTACCTTATGCTGGGTCAACTGTAGCGTGAATGCACAGGCGAGCATTGAGGAATAAATGTCTCGCACGATATAATACATGATCTCGTTCCACAGTTTGCCTCAAACTTGATCTAATTCGTACGCTGTCCAATTTACCGTCCCAAGTGGTTGGCTCGATTTATGACAAACAGTCGTCAAGTGACATGCTCGATTTGATCTAGCAGGCCAGAAAAGATTATAATATGGAAGATGAAGTCTCCTGACACTCTTGCTGTATGTGACTGAGCATTGTCCTGTTAACATTGACCCTGGGAGCTCTGTCGTGAGTGCCTACACATGTAAATGAATTATGCCACAACGGAACTGTTTGGCTGACATGGTGATGTGGATCTGACGTCACACTCACCGTGGGTTCGGTATGCCGCTGAAAACCAAAGGTACTACTGGGACGTTCACAACTGGGTCTCCACTAAACTACACGAAAGCAACTTAAAAGTACATTATGTATTAACTTAAAATAATTAATGGCGCTTAACATAGAAGGTTCGTTCTAATTTTAATCGTAAGAGTAAAATTTATGACGTACAATGTTTTAAATGACGCGTGACGCCCAAATTTAAACCAGACTATCCGACCACAGGATCTACAAAAACGAAGCAATAAGCGGTTAATTGTGCATTCGGTCAGCAAATTGTACTTTTTTCATCGCTTTAACACTTATTACACTTTTTTCTGGCTTCTGTTATTCTATGCTTTGCACGTGTGAACTTCAATGGCGGCCAGGAAACCCCGAGAAGAAAGCTGGAAAAAGTACAGAATTCTAAAAGTACAAGTAGTGTGATACATTATTCCCAACAGATTTTAAATTTGTCCTTAGGGAGAAAAGGGATCTGAATTCTTAAAAAAAAAAAGTTTCGTAAAGAGGTCCTTGTGTTAATTTTTAAAAGTAAAATCTAGGAATGCATTAATTAATCACCAGTAAATCGGCAACTTTGCCGATTGTTTTCTAAATCGGCATATTTTTACCGAAAATTCGGCTACAATATTATTTTTTGTTCAAGATTTTTTGCCAGATGTCGTGCCCTCATTTGATACCAATTATCGTGGTTGGGCTGTAAATAGCACATTCATATTTTATGTTGGGGGGGGGGGAGGGAAATCGATAAAAGAGGTGCAAAATAAAACTGAAAATTTAAAGAGAATGTCCAGATTTCGAAAAAAACGAGCATTTAGGGACTTGAAACTAAGAAAAAGGGGATTATTAGGCTTAACTGGCATGGAACAAGCATGTCTAAAATATAATCAGATCTTCTTAAAATTATCTCTTACTAAAATCATTTTTATTGAATAAATTTTGAACTTATAATTACTCAAGTTATTAAGAACACCCGGAGATAACGAGCAAGTTGGCTCAGCTCTATGGCTCTATTTTCTTCAAATCATAAATAAATTCATAAAGAAAAATAGGCGAGATACATATGCGCCACATTATACTAATTTCATACATTTTAAATACACATTTTCTTTTTGAAGGTTCAGTGCCTAGAACAGTCATCATCTTACACTAGTTGCATGAAAAAAATCGAGAACGTGTGGTCGATTGTCGATTAGCAATACAAATCCATAGCCAATGGTGCCCCCCTTCGAGTAAAGGCGCACCCCCTAAAAATCACGAAGATAACTCCCCCAAAAGCAAGAGCCCCCCTGAAAAAGAAAAAATACCCCTCAAAACAACCCCCTAAAAATGTCAATGGCGAAGTCTGCGCTATGACCCCCCTCCCCCCTAGGCGGCACGCCCGCCATAAGACTGGGTTATATATGCATAGCTAAGCTATGTGGACTCTTTGGATCTATAAATACTTACTATTTTTAATAACATGTAGTTTGTTGAATAAATCCCTTTTGTGTCAAATTTTTGGTCAATGTCCAAGAATATAAGAAGATAAAATTAACTTACAGGAGAGTGTCGCATGGCTTAGTAGCATTTTCAGTGACTCAAGAATAACTTAGTGTGTCATTCACCTTCTTTGAAAACAATTTCAGATTCAGAAATTAGTCCAAAAGTAATGGACTGAAATGAAACTTTAACATTTTTAAATGCAAGATTGACGTCCATCATTAAAATCAGAATATGTTTCAGAATTTAGTTAAGTGGATTATGTTTCTTTTTTGCATTTTTTCTTTCTTTTTTTTCAGTATTTGTACAGGTACACTCATTTTTACCTCAACGGTTAGTTCATTGGTTTTCTAACTTTTTTGACTTACAAAGCTTTTAAAACTACAAGTTTTCTTCTAAGCACCCCATCCCATCCTTAGAAATCTTAGTCTAATTCTCAAAGTAGATCAAATTATTACAACTATTTGTGTAACGCCATTTCTAGGATTGGATTTCATTCAAATTTTTAGCATACTACAGAAAAAAATCAACTGCTCAAACTTCAGGTGTTACTCTTGCATTATATCAGTTGTCTTCAAGCTGGATATTTCTCAAATCGAAAAAGAACTCCTGCGTGCCCACCCAACTGAGGGCAAGGGTGCACCCCCCCCTCAATATCGTGGAGACCCCCTAAAAAACAGAGCCCCCTCTGAAATGAGAAAAAATACCCCCGAAAACACCCCTTCCCTAAAAATTTGAATGGTGCAGTCTGCGCCATGACCTCCCCTAGGTGGGCATCCCTGAAAATCAATAAAAAATTATAACTGCAAAGGTATCAGAATTGATCGCTTATTTTTATTACGAATCATTTTTAAAAAACGAAAATGTTTCAGAAAAATCATGTAGTTTGACTTTACAACAGTAAAAACTATTGAAATCAAAATCGTTAAGAAAAAAAAATGTTTTTAAATTTCGTGAAAATTACCAGGAATTTTTCCATTTAAGTCCAAAAATTTTTATAAGAATCCCCATATCGTTCCTGGATTTTAGGACACATCTGAAAATTGGCGTTCAGAAATACGATCACCTTAACTAAAAAGGGAAAAAATGAATCGAATTTGATGTATATTTGAGAAAAGCACTCGAATGATTCCAGAAAAGAAAGTAACCCCAGGCAATTGAAAAAAACAAAAAAAAAAAAAAAAAAAACTTGAGGCTTTTCCCCATCATCTTTTTTCCGTCTCTCTGATTGTCTGCAGCTTGATTTACTGCCAAAGTGATGCTTTGTTGATGTTCGAGAGTGGAATGATAGTTTCATCGCTGCACGTGGCCGTGCCGCTTGAATTACCTTATTTAGGATATAGGTAAGTTTAATTACTTTAATTTTATTTATTAATATTGCTAATGTTTAACTTTTACTGAAAAAAAAAAGAAAATTAGTTTTTTTTTTCAGAATTCTCGCATTATCACTTCATCATGTTGTGCAATAATTAAAAAAAAAAGTATCTCATAACAAATGCGCTATTGAATTTCATTTCAACCTGATTTTTCTGTGTACACTAAGAGATTTTTTTATTTAATTATTTCTTGGATGGTATGAAAAGAATCAAAAGAGATTTTAATTCTGAGGGAAAATTATTAATTGGTTTAATACTTTTACCAGTCAGAAATTATACTGTTCTTTCATATTCACTCGTAATCTTTTTAACTAGAGTATTACAATTAAGTACAATAATGTGCATGTCATGTGATACGCACATTGTTAACGTATCTCAATATTTGTATCAGGCATTGTATTTTTATCATACTATGAATATTTAATTAAATGCAATAGCGGGGGGAGGGGGGATCTTAAAATTTCTTTGTGTGAGCAATTTTTTTTACTCAAGTTAATTTTTAGAGTTTTGTTTGCATTTCCTTGAATGTTACGTAGTATTTATTACATTTAAATTTTCTCAGATTATGTAAGTAGGATCTTTTTATTATGTAAAACAAATCTATTGGTTAAGATACATGTTTATCTACTATATGGTTTCTTTCTGAATATTATGATCTGCATATAACTTGTTATTTTTTTATTAATATTTCAAGGTTCTGTCGTTGTTTTCAACTTCAAATACATTTCGTGTTGCATCATTAGGGACCTATTGCTTACTGCCGGTAAATTCTATTTAAATGCAAGCTTGGATTTAAGCAAGAACCCTGGTTTAATAAGGGAACTTGACTTGTGGTTGGTTTACTAAATATTCAAAACTTGGTTATATTTTTAACATGAATTGTAACATTGTAATCATTTTTTTCCATGATATTCTTTTCCAAAATGTTTCTCTTCAGAAACATATTGCTTGAAGTGCCATCCATATTTTCATGAAAATAATTGATAATTTCCAATAATTGGATGGTAGCTTAAAAGTGTTGAAATTTTCAGACAGATTTCTTCTACTTACTGTTCCTGAAATTTAACGAATTTTTTTTTCTAGTATACTGTTTTTTTTTTTTTTTGTTGTTTATATTATATTTTTTTAAAATTTGTAACTTGAAGGAATGTTTAGAATTTCTTTAAATTATCTTTTTCTTAAATTATTTTTGCTTAAAAAAAAGTTGAATAACTCAAGTTATGAAGAACACCTAGAGTTAAGGTGCTTATTCGCTCTTTTTGTATTTAGGTTATTTTAAATTATTTTTTAGTCTTAGTATCAGTAACAAAATTATTATTTTGCCCTGTGAAATATCTAATAGTTTTTTTTTAATCATAAATTAATTCTTTTCAATTTGCTTTTTCTATGTGTTGAATGGCTCAAGAGACCGATCATGCTGCATAGCAAAAGATGCCCCCAAAAAAGTTAAACACCTAAGACAACTTCTACCAGGCAAAGTTTAAAATTTTACATGTTTATCAATGCCTTAACTTGATATTATTTCAGTATTAACTTTTTCCAATATTTTTATATACCCTTTTTTAAGGTCGTTGGTTGTATTTTTCCCAGACAAGAAGAACCTAACAATTACGATAATCCAGTAGTGCCCAACCTTTTCCTACCCAAAGGCCACACCTCCTTTTAAAATGCTTCCCATTCTCTCATCCGAAACACATACGAAAATTCTAAGTATTCAAAAAGTTTTCCTATTATCATGAAAAATAATGGAAAAATAATATAGTATAACCAACGGAAATTAAAAAACTCATAGTTGTTGGAGATGCTTGATGCTCCTTTTATTCATTGCACTGTTTTTCAGGAATCAATTTCTGAATATTTAACTCCAAATTTTACATTGTCATGAATTTTGCTTTTTGATTTGTTGCATTTAAACTAAACAACAGGCCTCACGTAGCAACTTTGGTGGCCGTAGGCTGGACGCCACTGCTATAAACTAAAGAAATAGTCATCCATTACTGCTTCAAGTTCCAGGCTTCACTCTATCGCGGTTTTAAAAAAATACGTTCATTATTCTTTTCTAATGGGATGGTGTTGATTCTTCTGAGGAGCTACACTTGATTTTTAGCGGCGTCATAAAAACTGCTGAAGAGTGTCAAGCACCATGATATCATTTGCCATGATTCATTTTGCCTCAAAAAAAGTGGAAAAATTTGTCAACTTTTTTTTTCATGGGCAAAAAAAAAAAAAAAAAAAGTAAAACTTTTTTTTAATGAAATATTTTTTATTTGATTATAAAGAAATATTTCTTATCAAATAAATCAGTAAATAAAACGTTTAATAAATAAATGAAAACATGCTAAAACAATAAAAAATAAATAAATAAATAAATTAAAAAATTAATAGGGGAAAAGGGGGCACATGTGAACATGGTGTGTTTTACTAGGGTAACGTCAAGCAAACAATCTTAAAAAATCTCTAGTAATAGCAGTACCAGCCTTACTTTTTTACCAAACTTTATAGCAAGGAGCTAGTTTATGTTCCTGTGGTAACAGCTTCTTTGTTTTAGCAGATGCTGATGTACTTTTATCACTGTCTTTTTCGTGTAAAAACATATTTTAAACTAATTAATCTGCCCCCCTATAGGGCACATGTGAACAATTGAAGACATTTTTTAAAAATTCTATAAAGTATAGAAATATTTAAAAAAAAATCTGAAAAAATTCCATGGCACAAACAAAAGACTATTCAATCATGGATACCCTTTTTCTGTGAGAAATTGAAAATATTTTCTGAGAAATTAAGAAATGAAAAAAAAAAAGAAAATGTTCACATGCGCCCACTCTTTTCCCCTATATGAAAAATAAATAAATAAATAAATAAAATAGTTTGTAAAAGAGTGAACGAATAAGAAAATAAGTGAATGCATGAATATATAAGTGAATTACTATATAGAGTAATGTAAATAAATTAATAAACACGTAAGTGATTTAGTGAATGATTGAATGAAGAAACAAAACAAACCACTTCACTTTGTCCCGCATGTTCTTGACTCAATGTAGAAAATATTTAAAATACAAATAAGCTTCATATTAACTAAATAAATACTTCACCGATAATTAGAAGATCTCAAAAAATATTTAAAATGTTAATAACAAGACATTTATCATTATAAAATAAAAAAAAAACTGATTTTTAACTTGAAAACAAAATATTACAATATGACCATCAATTTTTGAAAATTGCCTGTATTATCATATTCTTCAATCTTAGGTGGTATTTTTTTCTGACTAAAATAGACTACATGTGCTACAATATAGTTTAGATAGGTGGCGCTAATAGCATAGCAAATATTTGACCATTTAACTTTGCCCCGTTATTTCACTTTGTCCTAATTCCCTTATATTAAATATATATTTTTTTACATGAAGTAAAATTTACTGACAATGAAAAGAAAGGAAGCAGACAATGAAGTGTGACGCAAAGGGAGTGTAAAACCAATTAGAGAAAGGATTAAAAAGTATGGAAAATAACGACTTTGTTCAGTATCCTTTTATATTTCTTGCGGCATTGTAGTAAATCCGCTCCTGATAGTTAGCTGCAATTCAATTAGTAATTTAATCTATAAATTTTCCATTACTGGCAACCGTCTGTTTCATTAACTTAAGATAGTTTCGACTGCATCACGCGGCTTCGTTTCCGGTAAAGATACTAAATTTATAATTTAATTTATTTAAAATATTTTACAGTATAATTGAAATAGTGTTCTGAAATTAATTAAACAAGATTTACATATCTGAAATACAACAATAAGGTTTCACCGCAGCACATGCAAATTGCATGACTTTCATTTGTTGATAAGAAATGTTTGAGGTCAAAAGGTTATTTGAAAGGTTTAGAGTTAGAGTGAGAATGAGAGTCTGTTCAAGTCCCAGTAGCAGATTTTTATTCAGCAGTCTGCGAAGCAGATTAAAATTGAAAAAAGTAGTCTCCTAGATAAAGCAAAATTAGAATTATTTCAAAATTCAAATCGTCACCGAAAGTGCTTAAAAATAAGATCCCAATCCAAGTACATACTACCAGTGGATTATATCCCCAAAATACAATACTAAATTTCATTGGCTGATTTTTTTTTTATAGGTTTTTAAGTTTCTTTTTTTTTCTCTCCGCCAACTACGAAATAGCCTGCGGGTTTTCACAGCTATCTGAGACGCACGTCGATAGATTGCGCTGTTTCTACCACCGTGGTCCGAGTTGGATTTTTTTTTTTTTTCATAGTAGCAAACACTGCATGGTATGGGACAGTTCTATTTATGCCGAAATAAAAAGTGAAAAATTATTCCTTATCCAGTATACATAACAGATTAGAATCGAGAATTAAGGGGGAAAACCAGTTTTGGACGCTGAAATTTTAGTGTTTTTCGTAAATTTTTCTTTCTAGAAAAGAAATAATCAGAATTCGTTTAAACTTGGAGGATATTTTATTCATCTTTTAAAGAACACCTTGTAATTTTTACAAGTCATGTCCACCAGAAGGGAGTTTGAAGCTGCTGTCCATGGGCGGTCGCCATCAGAGCTTGTTGCTGGTGAGCAGTACCGAAGCCACAAGTTTTATTTGTAATTATTACAATTTTTCTTACTCGTATATGACATATTTCCTATGAATATGCACATACTTGTAACCGAAAAAGTTGAAAACTGCATGTTTTTGAGAAAGTTTGATTACAATGTCATGTTTTTCTACTTCTTCTTCTTCTTTTTTTTTTTCAAATTTCTTGGATTAAAAACTATTTTTATTAATAATATCATTCCAGAATGGATGTTAATAGATTGAGTGGGATTGAACAAAGAAGATTCAAGCATAGTTTCAGAATGATTGGTCATAAACTCTTTGAGCTAGAATGACCACCAGTTGAAAAAAAGTTGTTTCGAGAATAACGCGTATCAAAAAACTGTTGAGAACGTTTTCGAATCTCCACAGTCGCTTAAGTGTATACAGCATAGGAACAAATCGGAATTTTGCGCTGAAATTTTGGCAACACATTCTTGAGTAGTTTTAGTACTCTTTTGTGACATTAAAAAAAAAAAAAAGTATTTTTTTTTTTACCCTTCTAAACTGGTTTCCCCACTTAAAGTGGCTAGATCTACTTGACGAACTAGAAATGAATTTTCCCATTTTATTTCGGCATAAATGCAGCTGTCCCATTGCTTTCAACTTTCCGAAAGCTGTTTATACAACTTGACAGCGCATAGTTCCAAGAAATACATGGACACTAAAAAATACCGCTCAAGAAATTGTAAAAAACTTAATTATTATTCTGGGATATTATTCCTAAAATTATAACGCACACGGATATTTCTAGAAAAATTAACTTGATTCATTTATGGTTAAATTAAACTAGATTACTTTATGGTTGAATGATGTTTTCTTTACAGAACTTTACAAAGTGATATGAATGAAAATAAAAAAGCATACAAATGTATAATTATTTTTTCTTGCTTTAAAAAACAAAATCTGTTCGAAAGTAGTAAAGAGAAAGGGTTCGATTTAAAAAATTAAATAATAAAATTTTGATTCGAAAAAAAAAAGAAATAATAAAAGAGATTAGCATTAAAAAGCAAATATGAATGCATTTTCGAACTGAACGAGTCCTTATAGATAAAATAAAGTATTATTATTTTCCCGCTATTTTAGTCCATATACCAAATTCTGTGTGAAATACACCACGGTGAACTTGTAAAAAAATTCAATGCTTTGCTCATCTTCAAAGAACAAACTAAGTTGTATTTTTTGAACGAAACAGAAAACAATTCACAGAATTTTGTCGGGAAACAATTTCAGAGAGTTATGGGTCCAGAGCTGCGTTCATACATTGTTGGGTAACACATTTTCAAACAACCGACTACAAGAACAGAGAGAGAGAGAGAGAAAAAAAAGCAGAATAGCAAACAATAGGAAAGTATTATAGTTATCGGTTTTTTTGTTGTTAGTCAAGCTCATTTCCATGCGTAACAAATTGTATCGTCTTCATCAGCGTGTAATTGCATCGCTCGCTAAAGGTAAGAATGTGAACAGCACTAATGGATTTGGGTTCGGGCTGCCGTCAACAAATGGTTTACACGACGAGTGCGGTAACGAGTCTTGTTGGAAATTTTCCATCCTTCTGCACGATGCAACGCCTTAACTGAATTCTAAACAATTGATTTTTCAACGCTTTTATTTTTGGTTTTGTTCATGTATGAGAGCTTACTTGTCGTCGGATGTATTTCGCGTATGGTTTTAAGGAAAAATGCACAGCTTTTTTCAAATAAACTTTTTGGGAAGGAAAAAACATGCTAAAAATACATAGCTATTTCTATTTAAAACTGTAAACGCAAATGGATGTTATAATGTTAAGAGCATAAGTAATTGAAAAGGAATTTCAAAAAAAAGCAAAGGAATGTAATTTGAAAATTTCAAGTTTTGAGTAAAACGCGTTTAAAGTACTGGTACTAGGTAGGCTTCATTGAAAAGGTTTCCTATATCATGATGTATAACATCACTTATTAATGATACTAGTTCTATCTCTGCTCTAAAACAAAAGAGAAGTTATCCTACCATTTGTACTGGTTACCTTCAAATTTTTCATTTTAGCACTTACATCTCTGTGCTTCTCATCTACCTCAATTGTAAAGTCTTTCAAGTTTTCCTTCTAAAAATGAACACGTAATTTTCAGTTTTTCGTGCAATAATCGTGAAAGTTAATTAACGTAGTTATGCAAAAAATATTTGTTTTTTAAAAGCACTGACCTTAAACAAAGCGTAACGGCATCAGTAACAGACATGCTTAAAACATCGCTCTCAGGTAACTCAATGTTCTGAACCTTTTAATAGGTTTAAAATTTTTAAACTATTTTTCTCTCATGCAACTACACCTCATCTTACGTTTGGCTGCTTCTGGATCATCTGAATTATTAAATTTTATTTTTATTTGCTCAATTTCGAAAAATGGTCCAACCCCCATTAACAGACACCGACAAATCTGATGATACCCAGTAACAGATAGGGTGAGGAAAGGATGAGTAATGGACAAGTTAACATGAAACACCAGCTGACCTCGTGGTGTCTGTTAATAACCTTCCATCACTGCCTTGTAAATATTAACTGGCTGATAAAATTCACTCTGATAACACTAGATGGTTACGCCATATTCATGGGCCACATCAACATTAGTTTTACCCGCCTGAAATTCTTATTATTTAAATTCAAACATATGACTTTCTGTTACTGGACCCTTGTCTGTTACTGGTGCAGTTAACCTACTACCAAAAAAGTTACCTCTTTATGTCGAACTTCTCCTCGATGCTTTCACAGCTCAGATTTACTAATTTTTATAACTTCATAATAACAAATAATAATAATAATAATAATAATAATAATAATAATAATAATAACAATAATAATACCGAATGGTTTTCATAAAAAGTAAGTGGGGTCAGTTGGGGTAAAAAGCAACATGCGTTAATTGAAGCAAACTTGTGCTAAATTTTAAAACTCAACTTTTGGGGAGTGAAGACAAGATAATAGAAGAAATTTTGAGAGTTCCGTGTGTTTCAAAGCAGCGACGATTAAGCATTTTTGGTTATTACTTCATTACTTAACACTATACCAGAGATGGACTCTTTATCACTCTGTGTTACTAAGCAGTATGTTGCCACCCTTAAGCTAGAGCTAAGGCAGGTCATAACCGGTTGTCTGTATATTGTATGTACTCTGTTTTATCGCTAATTTTAAGAATACATTCTAAAGAAACAAGCCGCCACCGATGTTTCAAACAACAAAGTAGAGTCTTGACAGTCGTTCCAAGACTCGTCGCCTAAGTCGAAATTTCGAGTTGTAGAAAAGGTTGTTTTTAGTTTTTTGTAAACATACCTAGTTATTTTAGGCATCTGTAAACACCTCTCAAACTATTTTAAACCATTTCTTCACTATATATTACCAGTAAATGAGAAACAAGAACGTCAAATAGCACAAATGCAGGTTAATGCAGACACGTGTTTCGGCGTTACGAGGAACGCGTGTTTCAATCCAAAAGAAATGAGTTTATGAATAACGCGCATGCGATTTATGCTTTCGACGATGTTACTCCTTATTTTACTTTTTATGCACAAAGGTATTAATTTGATTTATATATTACCATTTTTTACATAAAGAGGTGAATTTTTACTGTATTTTAAAAAATGTGTATTGTTCAACAAAAAATAAATATTGTTACGATGCACAAAATCAATGACCAATGGGAGAAAGAAACATAAAATAAAACAGCACGGTACGTAGATTATGTAGAAAAAAATGGCAGCATTGTAATAGTACTATACAGTATATATGTAATTATATTTATAACTTAAACTATGTAGAAGATAATTTGCGCTGCGCGATCAGATTGTTATCAGTATTCCCCTGACATCGCATACACGTCAGTAAACTCGTCGTAAGAAGAGGAAGAATAAGAAAGAGTGATGAATTATTCTTCTGCTTGCTGCTGAAATCATTCTGCCAAAATTTTCACGTTGTTTGGAGGATCGCGTTAGCTCTAAAATTCGTTACTCATGAAAACCTTGCGTTATAGTCATTTTACGTTAGTCAAATTGCGTTGTAGCACAAGTCGGCTGTATATCAACTCTTACATTCTTATTACTTTTTGGCTAACAAACTCTTTAGTAGTTAACTGCGTGATGTTAGTTGCTGCGTAATGTGTGTGTATCTGAACGAATGTCGGAAATTCAAATATAATATCTATTTATTTGCTTTAATCAATACTAATAAGCAATCATTTGCTCTTTAGCTTCAGAAGGTTATGGTACATTTAAGCAAATGATAACGGTTTCTGGATACACTTTTGAAATTACAAATATGGATCATGTTCTTTTGCACCTAACTTTTGTTTGCATTGTGAAGAAATATTTCAAACAGCTGATTAAAGTAAACGAATAGTATTTTCAAAATATTTAACTTTCGCCGAGTTTTCCATTTTTAAAAAGAAAATTATATTTGATTTCTTCATTTATGCGGCATATCAGACATAGGATCTGCGATGAAATTGGAACGAACTGCATATTTATTTGATCCGCGCAGTGATTATTCTAAAGGAACAATTCCCGAGAACAATCAACGAGACGCATTTTTTCGCATCTCAACGTACTTTTTACATCCTAATCAAATGCAAGTCAAAGAGGTCCTTTGCATGTTATTGGCACTCAAGTTTTGTATAACAAGGAATGTTCAGTTAATTAGGAATTCATAATAAGTGATTTAATATTTATGGAAATACGTCAGCAGGTTTTGAAGATTTATTAAGACACAGACAACGCCCAACATGATAAATTATTTTTTAATTGAAAGATAACTTTGATGACTTCGTTTTTAATAAATCTATATTGCTGTTCAGAATGTTTAAAATAAATGATTTTCAAATGAAAAAAAAAACCGACTTCAAAAAACAAAGAGGAACTAAGAAGTAAAAAATAATTGGTCATACTTACATACGATTTCCTACCCAAACGTATAAATCAAATTTATTTTACAATTCCAGTATAACAACTAAACTAAACACCCAATTATAAAATAAACACTGATTTTAATTACTATACGATGAGTTATTTTAATACCTAACCAATTATATATAATCTCTTAATTTTTAACCGACTTCAAAAAAGGAGGTTATGATTTCGTATTGCGGCTTTTTATGTATGTTTTTGTATTTCTCCAAGAATACTGAACCGATTTGAAACATACTTTTTTTTGTTTGAAAGGGTATACTTTCCAGATGGTCCCATGCAAATTTTATCTGGATCTGATGAGGGATCTCGGATATATCTAAGAAACTTTAAATTTCATACGTTGTGGCTACGTAGACCAGCTTTCGTCAGCTATGCGCACGTCACAGGTCACGTGATTTTGGCGTGAACGGTGCACTTGTTCGACGAAGGAATCTTTGCTTGAACACTATTTAATTCTCACTCATCGCGATGTTTGATTTTCACGGTGCCGCCTCTTAATTTTAATTATAGTCTGACTAATGTATTTATTACTTATGTGGCAAATCAGTAAATTAAATGTATTTTGCTTTGAAAATAGCTGAATTAATTAATTTAATTAAAAAAATGTTAATAAATAACTTCATTTAGTCATTAAAGTTTTTTATTTTTAATGTTTCAGTTTTGAAATATATTTAGTGTTCAATACAAAGGGAATTGAAGACAAAAATCCACCCCCCCGCCTACGATTAAATTTATATTCCTTAATAAATATATCGTAACTTGTGTCCAATTTCCGAAGTTTGACAAGTATTTTAGATTTAATATGAAGCCGTCAGTTTAATTTACAGTTATGACAATACTAATTAACAGACTTCGTTGGAATCTTTTTATCTATGCTCCCCGATTATTAGAAGACGCCTGGACCGATTTTTAAAATTCTTTTTCTGTTTGAAACGGTATACTTCTCCCGGTCGTCTAATGGTCTTCAGGTCCGTGTATGAGGGATCGTTGAGAACTCGAGGGAACTCTTCAAATTTCTTACTCGCGCGTTGTTGTTTGTGAATTCATAACGTCTCACTTAGTGAAACGATTTTTATGGGTTTTTTTTTTTTTTTGTTTAATGGATAGAAGTAACCAAAATTAGGTCCCAATCTTTGCTTCACCATATCTGTTCTTTATAAAAAAGTTATGGGCAAAAAACAATAAACTTCATTTAATTTCAATATTAAACGATTAAATATAAAATCCATTGTTAGAAAAGTGCCAGAAAACAAAGGTACTTTCTTTACTCAGTGTTGAAGAAAGTACCATAAAACATTAATATTAATCAGGGGTGCCCCTTGGCAAGGGGGGGTTTTGAGGGGTATTTTTACTTTTAAGGGGGGCTCTTGCTTTGGAGGAGTACCTCCCACATAAATATTTCCCCTGTATTAATCTTTCATAGTCATATCGCACATTTTGAATAAAGACTCCTCTGAAGTAAACAGGAAATTCATTTAATATCATTGCTCTAGGAGTATTTTGATCTTCATATATACAACATCACAATAGATACTCTGTTTCTAGTGTGGTGTGGATATATAACGGGGACAAGTAAAGAGAAATGTGATTTTTTTTCACAAGTCACGTGATACGTATTATTGTGAAATATAAAATAGTTAGGAAAACCATTGACATTTAAATGGCTCAAACTAAATTAGCGCACAAATAAATCCTGGAGAGAAACAAAGATCAGTTTTTAGGGCCAATCGTATAAAATGTTATGCGCATTTAGGTTTTTTTCCTTTTTTTAACCGACTTCAAAAAAGACGCGTCCTCAACCCTTCGGAATCTTTTTATGTATGTCCTGGGAAGTATAAACCTTTTCAAACGAAGAAAAAAAAAGAATTTTCCAAATTGGTCTATGCATCTTTGAGTTTACGGCGTACATACATTAAAAGATTCCGACGAATTGAGAACTTCTTTTTTGAAGTCGGTTTAAAAAAGAAAATAGAAAATTTAAAAGAAGAAAAAAAAAAAAAGGTTGAAAAAGAAAAGAAAACTTAGAAAAGTCGGTTTAAAAAATATCTTAATGCGTATGACATTTTATACGATTGGCACTAAAAACCGATTTTGGTTCCTCTCCAGGATTTATTTGCGCACTAATTTAGTTAGAACCATTTAAATGTCGATGATTTTCCTAACTATTTTATGTTTCACAATAATACGTGTCACGTAACTCATGAAAAAAGTCACATTTCTCTTTACTTGGCCCCGTCATAGATCAACACCACACTAGAAACAGAGTATCTACTGTGATGTTGTATATATGAAGATCAAAATACTACTAGAGCAATGATACTAAATAAATTTCCCTTTTGCTTCAGAGGAGTTTTTAGTAGTCATATCTCAAATTTTGAATAATGATTAATTCAGGGGAAATATTTAGGGAGAGGGGGAGTTCTTCAACAGAGCAAGAGCCCCCTAAAAAGGAAAAATACCCCTCAAAACACCCTCCCCCGCCCTTAAGGGGGCACCCCGGATTAATATTAATGTTTTATGGTACTTTCTTTAACACTAAGTAAAGAAAATACCTTTGTTTTAGGAGGCACTTTCTTCAACGATGGATTTTATATTTAATCGTTTCATATTGAAATTAAATGAAGTTTTTTTTTTTTTTTTGCAAAAAAAAAAAAAAAAAAAAGGTGAAATAAAGGTTTGTGACCTAAGTTAGATCACTCCTATCTATTAAAAAAACACACATAAAAATCGTTTCACTAAGTGAGACGCTATGAATACACAAAAAATTACTTTTAAATAATAAAAAAAAAAAAACTTCAAAAAATACCCAGGAACAAAAAATAACTGATTACACTTACATTTTATTTCCCACCCAAACATAGAAATGAAATTTATTTTACAATTCCAGTACAAATATCAACTAAATCAAACACCGAATTATAAAATAAAACTGATTTAAATTACTATACGATGAATTATTTTAAATACCTAACTAATTATATACGATCTCTTAATTTTTAATAACCTTTCGAAGTCTGGGCCTCCTATGAACAACTACATAACGTAACTGACAACTCACCGAATCCTGAATTAAACATTAATTTAACTAAACGCGAAATTAGTCTTTAAAACAAAACCTACTCAGTTACGTTAACAGTCGTGATTGCTCAAAAAAAAAAAAAAAAAAAAAGAATTAATTTAAAAAGGCAATAAAAAAATAAGTTCGCTTTTTCGAAATTTTCAGTAAAAAGAGAGGGATCAATAGAAACCCCACCCCTCCTCCCCGCTTACTTTTCAGATACCATAGCTCTGTAACTACAAAGATGAACGGTATAAGCGAAAACGTATATGCTTAAATCATAAGAAAATACAAAAATTGTAAATTTAGTTATTTTCTTTTAAGGAAAATTTCAGCATTTCGATTTCTGAAAAATCTTGATGCGGTGGAAATAATTATTGCTCATTTTCCCAGAATTAGCGGAATAAAACATGTTTTTTCAATTTTATTCTTTTTATTTGCTTTTTACTGTAGTTTGAGTTTACATTCTCGGGCTTTGGTAAATCAAATTTGCATTTTAGAAAGTTAATTAACTTTACCCAGAATAATATTTAACTAAGCTCTTCGTTTATTGATTTACCATCTTTGTACTCTATCAACAAATTGAAGCTGTAATCAAGCGAAAAAAATATGTTTTCACTGCAGTAGCCAATTATGTACTTAAAAAACTAAACCTGGACAACTATAAGACAGCGCATTTCGATAGTTTCACTGGAAAATCTATACTAAAAAAAAAGTTTCGAAGAAAAATCATTAAACGCTATAAATCTCCCCAACTTCGGTTTTATTACCAATGCTTAAATGTACCAACACCCTTTCTATACCTCAATTTCTCTCCGTAAAAGCAACTTGCTGAAATATATTGTAAATGTTAAGAAACATTTCTGTTCCGAAATTCAAAACCCGCACTGCCATTCAACACATAAAGCTATTTTAGAAGAAGAACTCTTAGAAAAACAACTTTATTTATTTTGGCTTATCAATACTAATTGAGTACCTCTGCGTATGCTATTAATGCACTAAGCTGGGATGGATACAAAATTAGAACTCTTTCAACGTAATGAATAAAATTTCAAGATGAACAGAAAGCTCGTATTCTGCGCTCACTTTTCAGACTTTCAGTAACTTGCTTCTGCTCGTTACCGAACATTTGAATGTGTTTTTTCTTCTAATTCGCCGAGGATTATGATTTCCAATCGGTTTTAAGAGTTTCGCGGATTCGAGTGGTACTGAAAACTCCGCAAAGCCTGGTAATGAGGTTTCCCAAAAGAAAGCAATTTAGTTGATCGAATATAACGACGCATCTATGATTTTCCATTTAAAAGAGCTTGCATGTTTGATGAAAAAGATTTTAAAATTTTCCCTAAACTGGATTTTCCAAAAATCGAAACTTCTTTATTTTTTTTTCGTTGAAAGTATTGACTGCAATAGATGTTATGACGCTTGTTTTCTTATTATTCTCTTAAGACATTTAATACCGTATGTATCCTTACCTTTTTAGTGCTCGAAATATATTTGGGTTGCATGTTTATTATTTTTTAATTTTATATTAAAAACATATAACTCATCAAAATCTTTAAGCATTCCTTCCTCTAATGCTTTCATGTTTTATTCATGTTTTAACTAGCTATGATTTGTCATTGGTAATTTTACTATTTTGTTAATTCTTAAAAACTTCGTATATTTTTCTTTTCTCTTATATGCTACAGAAGCAAATGTAATTTTCACAATTCGGTAGAAATTCCTTTATGTTAATTTGTCATTAACTATTTCATATTGTTGTCAATTTTACTCTTCAGTTAATCAAATCATAAAAACTTTGTATTTGGTTAAATTTCTCTATATGCTCCAGATAAAGAAAAACAAACTATGCGGACGCAACTTATAATCATTTTTATTTTTATGCTTCAAATGAAAAATATTTTAGAAGTTATTTCCTACAGTAGTCACTTAACTACGAATTTTCTCCGATTTCCTGTGCAAATTAAATATCCGAGAGTTAACATTTCCGCGTTGTGAAGGAAAACAGTTGAGCAAAAGGGATTTAGGTTTAAAACATTTCCTTCAACCGTGGTGGACAAAACACAACTAAACAAATACAGTGAAACCTGTTTACAACGATGCTGTTGGGACCTAAAAAAAATACTTTTATAGACAGGTTATCATTATAGACAGTTTAATTATTTTACGCTGATATTTTGCTGTGCCCAAGGAAATCATCGCTATAGACAGGTTTTTTTTTTCTTATAGACAGTGTTGTTATACACAGGTTTCACCGTATATGTGTTTTTTCTTAGATTCACTCGACAGTCATGCTAAAAAAATATCAATTCTGGTATTAAGCCGCCTATGAGCCACTTCCAGTTACCTAAAATGGTTTTCACGCAAAAACTTTCTTAAACGGTAGAAACGACTCTACCGGTAGACAAATGTATGCGCAGTCCTTTCGTTTCTAGGATTGCGCATTGATCACTTCTGTTCTCTCCACATAAAAAAAAAAAATAAAAAAAAAAAATCGGGAGTCAGAAAAAACGTTTTGCCTAAAATTTCATTTTTGAAGATGTTGACCTTAGATTAAATATCTTATTTTCTTTTACCTCTTTTAAACAAATTTCAATGGCATTTTAATAAATAAAATATTAGTTATGTGTAAATAATAGTTTTATATTGGAGCAGTTTCTTTTTGGCTCCAAATTCATAAAATAACCTGAATACATTTCAAATCGCCAATAATAATCCAAGTAATATTTGCTTCGATTTAGAAATCAAAGCAAGTTCTGTTATTAAAACACTAGCTTCAAAGTAATGCATTGAGTTTTTGAAGATCTGTATCCTTCTGAAATGTAGCGTGTTACTGCTACTTTCCTTTAACATCTTATGGATTATTGATTGAAAATGTCTCGATCTCGTAAAAAATAAAAAATGTATTTTCTTCATACATTTCAAAGTAAGAAACAAAATCAGTAAAAGTGGAGCTGACCCCTTGTATCTAGGTCTTCAATTACAGTTTAAGCGCTTTTCATGGGCGACATGAATAATATTTTCTGGTTTTTTTTTTTTTTTTGAAAGGTGCAATAAACTTGCCTTTTTAAAGCCCCACCTTTTTATTTTTATTACATCGTTCCTATTTAGTATGTTGGTTTCTTTCTTGGTTTCAGCATCTAAACAGTGCAATGCAACGGTTTTGTTCGAAATTCGAATCAAATGTATTTAGTGTATCTCCTAATTTCTTTGCCTTTCAATCCGTCCTATTAGTTCTTGCGCACTCTTAGAGACATATTGCGAAAAAAATGTCTGTGCTTACTTATTGATTTACTTATTTCCAATGGTATACAACAGAAAAATAAATAATCTGTAAAAACAGCAAATCAAAAATAGCTAAATGTCAAATACTAGTTCTTAAAAAATATTTTATCTGAGATAGACATGAAATCGTGCAAGTAAGAGCCACGTAAATGTCGAAAAACTTTCCTCAAAATGACACAGAAACGAATTAGTAGTACCATATCAATTAGTAGTAGTATATCAATTCTTTAATAGTTATTTTTAGCCGAAGCGTTCTTTAAAACAAATTTCTCTTAAGTAGGGTACAAAGAAGATCTTTTGATTAATGTTAAAATTTAAGGTGCGTAAGGGCTTTTTCGTCCAAAACCAGAAAGTTTCTCTAGCAGTTTTGATTGAAAATAAAAAAAGGAGATAAAAAATCGATTTCTATCCGGATTTTAACAAAATTTATCGAAACCACATGAGGTGCACACCGGAAAACGCCTAACAATGTTGTGCCAAAAATATGACACTAAAAGTTGGAAAAGAAATATCAGCCAAAATAACCGAAAAATGTAAAATATTAAACAAAATCGGAAACTGTGATAACAAAATCACCAGAATGTATTAGAAGATTGTGTAAGAAAAACCTGAAAAAAGTGGAATGCTTTAGAAAATTCCATAATCAAAAAATACTGCTCCTTTGAATTCAAAAACGCAAAAGAAAAATACAAATGTGCAAAAAAAAAAAAAAAAGCCCCAAAATGTTGACAACAATCAAAAGAACACCTTCTAGCGGAAGCTTATCTTCTGTTTTATTTCATTCTTTACGCGTTAATTACAAATGTTCTTAATTAAATTCTTCTTACTCAAAAAATAGTTCGAATTTAAATTTGAAGCGTGCAAGTTTTTGCTACCAAAACTGGAAATGTATGCTAAAATTGTACTCAAAATTGGATTTAAACAACAAAATCGATATTAAAAAAAAAATTTTTTTTGTGTGTCTGTGCATACCTACGGCATACTTTTATTCGGATGATGTTAGTTTGTTCTCCCTCATCTTGAATTAAGTACCAAGAAAGGGAGGGACTGCTTTTGATGTTAAAACATTAATATTACGATTATTGTCCGTTTTTCACTAGTTGAGACTTGGCCACGCCCCCAACACGTGGTATCGGAAGATTCTATATGCGTCTTTTGGGGATGAGGCTTCAGACCAACACTGAGAAAGGTTGCAATTGGCCATCGTTATCGCGCTGTAAGAAGACAAGTGTTCTATAATTTTCTAAGAAATTACCTCCCACCTTCTTTCCCGAAAAAAAGGTGTGCTACTAAGACAATTGTTCGACTTAAAAGTATTTTAAGATCTGTAGTGTATTTCTATACGTTTTGGGTTAATTTATCATTGATTTTGCGAAGGAAATCCTAAACTTTCTGTCTTTCACGCTAAGTAAACATTTTCTGAAAACACGGTGAACAGTTGCATGTGAAATTGGAAGGAAAATTTTTCCTTCTATTCTGCTGAAACTTTCACAGCTCTCAAACGTGGGTTTTTCATAGGTATTCTAATTATAAATCTCTAATCGCATATTGTTAACTTTGCTGGTCAACCATTTCTCACCTTATTTTCGATCCGATTTTCTTCTTTAAAGCGTTTATTAAATATAACACAGTGCTTAGGGATAAATGAACTACTTTTGCAATATTTTGAACTGTGTTACTTCGAATATAATGAAGAATTAATGCGTTTTCGAATTGTGTTTGTTGTTACTTTGCGAATACGAGTCATTTTTAAAATAATACGTAGATTTGTAAAGTGAACAAGCAAAAACTAATGCCAAAAGATTTTTTAACTATCACCGCATTGAAAAAATAACAACAACAAAAAAAAAAAAAAAAAGAAAGAAAGAAAACGACAGACGATAACTTTAATTTCGAATTTTTCTGAAAATATTTCTCTGTCACCTCATTTTTGGCCCATTTCAAACAGTCAATATTTTGTAAAAAAAAAATGTTGAATTGATGTAATCATGTAGAGACAGTATGAAAAAGTATTGAACTACTATTTCGATTCCTAGGCACTTCATTTTTAACCATACACATTTAAAGCCTACGAACAATTTTGGAAGCCTCAGTAGGTAAGTTGCACTCTGTGTGACACATTTCAATACTTTAGTACTATTTTTTTTTCAATATGGCTTTTATTCTTCAGAAATGAAAAAAGGAACAAAACAAAATTTAAAGCTTTTCACATGCCAATATGGTTATCTACAGAATAATTGAATAAGTGCCTGAAACAACGTTTTATGTTACTGTTTTAACCTATTTATTTTTGTAAATACGAAAAAATATACATGCTTTTTTTATTCAAGTTTTTTCGATAACTCTAAAAGTAATTCAGTTCTTCCAGTACTTTTACGGAACAGCGTTACGTGTGGGGATCATAAAATAGGCAAAAGTTTGTTGCCCGTATTCTAATACAGATCCGAACAAGGACGGACACAAGGGAGGGGCGACCGCCCCTTCCTTAAATCGAGATGCAGAACTCTTCCACGGCATGCCTTTGATACTGAAGTTGAAAATTGTTTTAGCCTATCTTCAATAGTTTGACGAAGCTCTTGCTGTCTGGAAAATGAAAGTGTAGCACATATCTTAGTCTTAACACATTACTGATAGAGATCTGAACTTTGTATAGGAAGTATTTCAAAGTTCCAAAAACTCAATTTTAGAAGATTTTAGATGATATTAAATAGGGTTATAGGGTTCAAGGGCTCTTCCCAGAAAAGTTTGGAAAATTAAAGTCCCCCCCCCCAAAAAAAAAGAGGAACTTTAATGGGACACCTTTGATGGCGTTAAGGTAAGGGATGGGGTTTGGTACACTCCTCCGCAATTTTGTAGAATAGGAAGTCCCTCCCCTTCCCAAAATAACTGAAATGAGACGATCTTTCATGGTGTTTGGAAAGAGGGGGCGGAGGTTTGCGAATTTATAAAAGGGTAAGGGTGTGAAATCAATCGCTCCCTCCTTGAATAGTTTCTGGATCCGTCCTTGGCTCTGAATGTAAAATGCGTTATTTTTATCAAGAAACGTTGCTATAGTCAACCTATTCAGTTGTTCAACATATCCCACACTGGCAAGGAAACTGACTCAACCACAAGAAAAAAAAACAGCAATGGAGAAAATTAAGGTTTGACGCAATAGTAATTTTAAATGATTTAGTCTCAAGCATTACAATATGCGCAGTCAACTTATTATGTGATGTTTATTAATTAGTTTTTGAAATATAGATACATAATGCATACTTTAAGCTCGAAAAATATCCTTCCAAATTATGAAACTTTAATGATGTGTCATTATTGATGAAATCGTTTCTATGCCCCCCCCCCCCCCCCCGCACCATTTAGGTGAGCTAACTTTGCGGTTTTTGTGTCGAGAAAAAGCACTAAATTTAGATTTTAAATCAATAGCCGGTACGGTTTTCCCAGATTTTGAATTGTGTCACTTTCCTTGCCGGAGTGCGATATGATTCTTTATTAAAAACATACATGATCATAAACAAATTGTGACTAGAGCTATCCAGGAAGGAGGGGGGGGGAGCCGATCTTTTCCCTTAAAACAATTGTTACTGCGATTTTGGTGACTTAGAGCAAACCTAAGGAGTCGTTCCCAAATGATGTCACGCTTGAAAGGGGTAGGGAGAGAGGGTTCGGGGTTTATGAACTTCGGACAGTTAGTCTCAAGGGGGAAGGAGGGGGTTATAAGAAATATGACTTCCCATATTTTGGTCCAAATAAAAGCATTCGTTATAGCAATATGTTCATCGAACATTGCGTGAGATGTGACGAGGGGAGAGGCTAAGGTGAAGTGTAACGTCCTTTCTGGACAATCCGTGTTTACGTTAGGCTACTGTGTACTGAAGTGTTATAATTAACTTCGTTTCTGCCTCCCCCCCCAGAAACGAAGTTGGTTACCCCCCCCCCCTCGCCTTGAAAATACTCGCCCTTGGGGTAGTCGTCATCTCTTAAGCCGGACCCAACCGATGAACCTATAATTTTAAAACAGTATTCAAACCAAAGACACTTTTTATAACGCATCACAAATTATTACATATTTCTAAACACTAATATTCATGCAATACTTAGAGAAATAGCCTTGATTTAAATAGTGAATTGCTTTAAATATTTCAGATTGATTTTTTATTGTTTTCTCATTTACTTTTATTTCTCACATGTAAATCCTTTCTGGAACAATTGCCCAGTCCCCGCCTTTGGTTGAACCAAGTATTTTTTTTGGGGGGGGAGAGGGGGAGGCAACTTTTGTTCGAATAATGTTTTCATCATTTTTCAAAAATAACTGCTACTGTAGATCTACCGACTGTATATCCGCTCTATATGATCTGAAATTTTGTACAATCCATACAGATGCATCAAAAAGACCCAACCCGTAAGAGCTACTGAGTCACCTTCCCCCCTCAAGAAAAGGGAGAGGGAGATGGAGAGAGATATTAAGTCTTCAAAACGAACGCAACCCTTAAGCATTTCAATGCCACAGTCTGTGTGGCAATGAAATTTTCCTGTCCCCCCCCCCCCTTTTTTCATCAGCACACTTGCAATTTCGAATATAGGACGTTAGTGTTTAAAAGGATATCGTTCAAAATTCAGAAAGCCTATCCTTAATAGAAATGTTTCATTCGGAAAACAAAATACCTTACTTTTTTTTGTAAATACAATATTTTTGTTCTGAAATTTTCAGTTTAAAAAGCATACCCAGCTAAAAAAAATCTGCAGAAGATCTTTAAAAAAATCTGCAGAAAATTTAAGCATATTTGGAACATGCTTTCTATAGAAAATCTGCAGATTTTATCTGTAGATATTTTGCAGAAAGCGTGTTCCAAATATGCTCAAATTTTCTGCAGATTTTGTGAAGAAAGCATGTTTCAAATATACTTAAATATTCTGCAGAAAATCTGTAGATAAACTGCAAAAAATGTACCCAGCAAATTAAAAATAGTAGATAACAATTAATAACAAATGAAATTAATGCAATAAAAATCCGAAAACATTTTTAATTTTAAGTTTCGACATTTCTTTAATAAAAATGAGTAAATTCACTACAGAGTGGTGTTTCATGTTTGTTTAATAAACATATAATTAAAACTTGAACTACTCCTCCAAAATGAAAATTTAAATTTCATTAAATTGGAGCTTATGCAAATTGAAATAATTAAACCAAATTTGTCACAAAAATACATCGCTATGATTGTAAAATTAGTATTAAGTTTCAAGACGAAATAATAAATAGAACTATTTGCAAAAATTAAAAATTTCGAAAAATTCCTCCAAATCGACCACGTGGTGGAAAGTAATTAAGTTAATTAGGCTGGTTATTACTAAGACATCGTTACACAATTTTTTTTATTAATAGATATTGACAACGTAAATGTTCGCTCAAAATTTTAAGTCAATCGGTGAAAAAATAAAAATTTCAAAAATTAAAAACCTCCAATTAGGCATAACGTTTCAAATTAACCCTAATATACTAATACACTTATTAAATAAAAGTTAATTTAATCAAATAATAATTGTTGAATTTTAAAGTGTCTTACCTTTTTGTGAACCGAGGCATGAATCCAAGATTTTTTTCATGGGTTTCCAACTTGAAATTTCCCTAATTATTTGTTTCCGTGACGGAGCAAAAAAACAATACGAGTCACCTGGTCGAGGGGTCATCTACTCTCGTAGCCTTGTGGCACCCGAATATTGCGGGACGCACCGAGGCCTCCATGGACGGTAAGAGGCTTGGCGTTCGGTGCGTTTGTACTCGAACGGCGCGCCGTTCGAGAACATTATTTCAAATTATATTTGTTCTTATTTATTTTCAATTTCCTGATTTTTCTCCAAGTGGGACAAATTTGACTCTGTTCTAATCCGTATCCTTCTTGAAATTGACATTTTTGAAAGCCCTTTCAAACCATGTAATAACTTACGTTATTCAATATCGTTTTGTTTTCAAAAAAATAAATAAATAAATAAATAAATAAATAAATAAAAAAATGATGTATTGTAATTTCACTTTTATTTGATTTGAATCATGCACTTATATTAAAATTGATTTTCATGTCATATTATTTGCATAATACAATAAACAGACATTTTTTATTTGGTAAATGTTTCAAACGTGTTAAAATGCTTTTAAATTTCAATTTAAGTTATCAAAATATAAATCAAAGTTCTTGGGGGAAAAGTTTAAGTTATTTATTATTGATTTTAATCAGAAAAACAAAGAAATGTGTTTAATTTTCTAAAAACTGAAAAAAATATAAAAAATTTAAAGTGTGAAAAACTTTTATGCTGTATGTAATAAAACTTTGAAAAATAATTTAAATTGAAATACAGATTTCTTTTTGATGACCATAAAATGTCTACAAACGTGCGAACTATTTAGAGAAAACTGTAAGAGAATTTTTTGTATAGATTTTCTGTAGATCTAATTGAAGAAAATTTGCAGATTTTTTTTACCTTCAAAAAATCTGCAGAATATTAGGAGAAAACTAAAAAGAAAACTTTTTTGTGTGGATTTTCTGCAGATTATTTTGAAGAAAAAATGCAGATTTTGCTTGTCTTCTAAAAATCTGCAGAAATCTTGAAAAATACTTCAAAAAAAAATTTATTTCTGCAGATTTTCTGAAGATTATTTTTAGCTGGGTAGATTTCCCATAGACGACAATTACGCGAAGCTAGAAACGAAAGGAAAGAACACAAAGACATTTTTGCAAATTTAAATGCCCGCCAAATTTAGGGTTGTCTCAATTGAAAGCGGCAGCGATCACCCCTGCGCTAAACTTAGCTTTGCTTTCGGGAAGGCGTTCCGAAGTCTCTTCTCCTAATGAACGCACAATATTTTTCTATCATTTTTACAGCAGTTGTTTTGGTTTTAATACACAACTTCGAATGTTTTTTTTTCTTTCAGGAAATACAAACAGCATCTTGATAAACTTGATCTATAGCCCTTTAGCAAATTATCCTTTTTACTCAATTAAGAGAGTATGTAAAAAGCATTCGAAATTAATAGGGGTGTGTTTTAATAAATGTTCAAACTCTTTCTGAAATGTTTCATGTACATTTCCCTTAAAATAACCTCTCATCCTTCTGAATAAAACTAATTTATGTATATACACATAATATTATGCATATAACTGGTACTAAGTTTCCTCAACAATGGTACAAAATAGTTCCACAAAGTATAACTTACTTTTAATTTAGATTCATTGTTCTTAAATAATATCGTGAAATAGGAAATTATTGTTCTGTAACACGTTATGATGCATTACCATTTATCTATGATACATGGCTAATCGTATCAACTTAAAACAATGACCTTGACATTGTTATTGTAAAATTGATTAATTGAGAAATAAGTTTCTAAAACATTGTGGAAAACATAATAGACTTTAGAATATCGAACAGGAATAATGAGTAACAATCAATCTTCAGTTATGCAAAAATGACATTAATCGGATACATTGACTTGTTTAAAACAGAAGAAAGAAAGAAAAAGTGCTCCATTCTTTTAAGAAGGGACTTCATACTCTGATTTTCAAGGCTATTGTTCACTTTTTTTACCTTTTTTTCTTCTACTTTCAGTCTTTATAAGAAGATAAATTATTTGGCGTTATTACTTTTTAATTTGTAACAATTACTATTAATCAACTGCTTCAATCTTTGTTCGATAAATTTCAAAAGGCTTGGTGTGTTTTTTTTTTGAGAAATAGATGGGTATAATTATTAAAATGGCTGCAACCCAAACGTGCTTACATAATATTTGAACAGTTAAAGTTTTAGATCTTATTCAAGAACCGTTTTTTCTTTACATATCTGTACCTCAGAGCCAGAAGGACGTAAATCACATTATGGTGATTTTGCAGGAGAGAGGAAAAACTTTTTTTGGCCCTTGCAAAGGAGAGGGCGCGCTTTTTTAACTATGGTAAAACATTTGGAAGGATTTTTTTCAATAATTACGTTCACATGGCTCGAGCATAATAGGCTTCTACATACTATGCCCTAATGAACGGAAAATCGCAATTTTTGGACTTACGTCAGTCTTGCTCTGAGGTGCATTATAACATTGATGTAAAACTCTGAAATTTCTTAACAGATTCAAAGTTTAACCTAAAACTTTCAAACTAGCATAGGATACAGCAGATTCCCGGATGGATATAGTCCCATGCACCCCATTGTACAGCGTTGAAACGGTCTGAGATAAATCTGGTACGTTTTTTTCTCAGTGCAGTACCTGTGGTTCTAAAGTTTAACATCCAAACATGATTTTTTGCTATCCAGAACAGGATCATGTCGGCGAAGCTGGAAGCAGAATGCATGCTCAGTACAGTAATCAAAAAACAAAGTTACGAAAATTACTAGACACTTGACGATGCTCACCGCGTCATACCATTTCTACTTCTGAAAAAGACGCGTAAACTGCTGTCTGTCCATACTATTTTAACCACCATATCCTCTGCATAACTCACAAATCGCTCTCTCTAAATACGAGAGGTGGATATGCCGCACATTGGATCAAAGTTGCGCTCGTAGTTAATCTTAATATTTCTAATATAATAAGGTGAATGGGCCAAATAAGACCATGTAGACGAACTAGGTCAACACTCCATTTTCTATGTAAAACAAAAAACGCTCGAAAAATCGTAGTTTTGTCATCACCAGAAAGCCTAACTGATAATAAATCATTATCAGCAGGAACATTATCATCAGCAGGCATAAGAGAAGTAACAGTAATTACTAAAGATTATTGTCAAAACTGCTTGACCTTGTTTCACAGTAAATTTTGTTTCTTCATAGCTCACTGTAGATTACTGGTATGAAAAAGTTGTTAATTGTTCAAGAAACACTAATTTATGTGATTGACAAGTAAGGAAACTATCGCTGTGCATCGCCATTTTTCCTTTTATTTTATGTTCCTAGAAAGAGACACTGTAGCCGAATAAGATCACTGGCATTATCAGGACTCTGGTGTTCTTATTAAGACAATGTCGGGTTGGGTGGAGGACATGATCCTATGCTGCATATATCTGCACGAAATGTTTGCAGGAATGACCAAATAAACATAAAATAATAACATCAACGGTATAGAAGTAACAATTGATCTTTTCCCTTTCCATGAAAATAAGTATAAATATTCAAAAAAAAAAAAAAAAAAAAAGAAGAAGACTTAATACGTTTTTAAGTTAACAGTTAAGAGTTTTTCAATGTTACTTAGTTTAAAAGTACTTTCTGGTGTTTTTTCAGTTAGTTCTACTAGGGACCCGTGTTCCGAAAAAGACTGATTCGATATATATGGTTGAACTGCCAACAAACATAATGTAAACTTAAGTTTTCACTTGGAATGATTTTTTTAATTTTTTTATGCGTTAAATAATGCTAAAACTAGTCCAATTCAATCTTAAATGAACTTTATATTAGGCCCTGAAACTTAGGCTGACCTTATTTGACTTTTTTTTTTACCTTATTGATTTGAAAATCATGAATTGTTTGCATCTCTGACAAAGAAAAAAAATAAACAGTTAAGTTAAACATTACTGGTGAGAAGATGGAAACCACATAAATTATTTGCTTTGGGGTGCAAAAAATGTCATATTCAGTAAAATTAAGAAAATAATAATAAATAAATAAAAATATTGAGTGTTAATTTGCATCTACATAAAGAAGTTCAACAATTTATTGCGATAGAAAAATATTAGACGCTTTCGCTACTACATTAAGAAGTACTGGTTGCAAAATTCAAAACTACTCCAAATTTAGCACCAATTATAACTAATCGAACTCATTGGTGAAACTTCACTTTTGTATCAATAAAAACGTATCTTTGTTGCTTGAAACGCTTTTATTTCTTATTTCGTGTTTAATTTATTCGTCTAGCTTATAAATTTCGTTTATTTCATTAGCAGAGCTATTTTTTTTTTCAATTATACTCGAAAAACACCAATAAAAAATTAATTTATTTGAAACAAAAACTAGTTTTGAAAGTATCAACACAACTTATGATTGTTTCAATATCTAATTAAGAACTCTTCTTACTGAAAAATGCATTTCAATGTAGTATCTCTTTCGATGCTCTACATTTTTATTTAAGAGCAGTTGACTTGCACATGTACAATAAAATATACCCAGAAATGATGCAATTAGGTGAAAAAATGCTTCTCCCTTTTCCTTTTTCTACAGAGGGAATCGTAACATGCTTGTCATTTGCAATTTGGTATAACTTATTCCGCCTTTCATTTGCTCTAGTTTTGTTTTGTATCTTTCTTTCTTTTTTCGGAAATTAATTTTAATTAGTATGGAAGGTCTGAGATATGTGTAACAAAGTGCTTGCCATGTCTTACTGTACTAACTGTTAATTATTTCATTATGTATTCCCCTCATATGCATGTCAGTTTATTTTGCAAAACAGAGGAACTAGCTTTATCCTTTGTTATTTAATCTTTCTTCAGGATTAAACAGCTGCAATTTAGTGGGAATAATTCAGTGTTGGACAATAAAAAAAATCATTAATATCTTTCAAGATGGTTTCTAACAGGTGTGACAGAAAATGTGTTGCATTAATTTTAAAATTTGATGTAGGATTACGTTCTATATTTATTGTTCAGAAACACGATTTTCGTTGTTATTTGTTGCCTTAAAAATATTTTCGTGTAATTATAGGGTTTTTACCTTGGGGAATGACCCTTCGACAGTCATACACAAAAACAATGTAATTTCTTAACGATTAATCTTTTGAAACAAAGTATTTTTAGACAACGATAAAAAGGACCAGCTTTCCATTGCCCCAAAGTCGGACGTTTGTTTAAATTTTGAACTATTTTAAATATACTGCCGTTGGCAGGTAAACGGTAGCATCTGCAGAAATGAGTATTCGAGATATTTGAAGAAATGTGCGTTGGATTAAATACTAACAATAGGAAAATGTTCGAACTAGGCGTTTTTTTCGCGCTTTTTTTCATCGGAAACCAAATAAGCAAACTTGTACGTTAAAGCTAACGCACAATAGATGACATAAGTGCAATAAAAAATGAACAATGAAAAATTTGCAGTTACTGCCCTTTACCCGAACATGGCAGCATACGTTTTTTCTTTACGTTTAAAGCACATAATATGTTTTTTTTTTACCTATTATTCAAATGGTGCAGTCATTCAGAATATCATTGAACCAGCCCGGATAACTTGACACCAATTCATATTTTTTATTTTTTTGTTTTTTTGTTTATTTGACTTAGAACAAAAAAAAATATAATAATAATAATTTTAAAAAAATAATAATAAAAAAAAAAAACTAGAAGTCCCAGTGATACTTTTTTTTCCTGGTAAGGTACTAAAATAAGATTTTTATCTGGACTGGCCAAAGATAGAAAGACTACTTGATTCATGCCATCAAACTATTGGACATTTTGTTTTATTGTTTCGTAACTATAAATATTTTGAATATCTACCTTTTACAAGTAGATCTCCTATTTGAACGAAAACGCATAATTGAATTGAAAGTAAAATTCCGTCCATCACAAAACTTCCTCATTGAGTTGGTAAAGTCAGGGTCTTTTGAAAGTGATTATGCTAGGGGCTGGGGAGGGGGGGGGGGGGTCCAAACCTTTGTTAAAAAAATGCCCCGCAGATCAGGACATCTTTTATTATCTTTTTGCATTTATACACCCTAATATACTGTCATTTAAAAAGACCGTGCTCATTGCTGAAATAGTTGTCAAGTTTTGGTGAGTTTTGGGTGTTTTTTTTTATAATTGTGCAGAAAATTGTTAGAAGTTTGTAATTAAAGCTAACTTATTTAAACATATTACATTTTAGTAATACACTTACAGTTTTGACTTATTCATATCTTTTTGTTTGAGCAACTTATAACAATAAGTTATTTTGTTGTCTCTGTAAAGATGGCTTTTTGATTTTTTTTATCAACTTGTAAAGGAAGCTGTTTATCATTCTCAGCATTTTTAAAAACTCAGTTAAATTCTTGAATTATATAGATACTTCGGTGTCACTCTCTATTCTTATTTTTTTCCTTTTTTTCTTGCCAATTCTGTTGTTAATATTACAATTTCATTCTATTCGGAGGGGGGGGGGGTAGGAAATGCTAGAACCCTTATATATTATTTCTGTAGCCTGTGTTTTGTTACTACGCAAGATCGTCCTCAATTCCTGATCGATTTCTTTCATTTACACCTCATTTTAAAGCTTATCGTGCAGGCTAATGACGTAAAATAGACCAACGGTCTAAAAATTGTTTTTTCTGTGAAAAAAACCTGTTTTATAGCACCGGGTTGAAGTTTTCGATTAAATTTATAAGTTTAACTTGTGCTGTGACTAACAGAGCTGAATGGCTCGATCGGCAGAGCGTTCGAATGGTAACCAGGGAACGAGTGTTCGGGCCCCGGCCCGGACGATCAGCATCAAAAAATTAGACCAACATCGCGCATTGCATAAACATTTGAAAACAATAAATAACACAAGTGAGGCAGTAAAATAAATGAGATGGAAACGCTCCTTGCTGTTACGAAAACTTGTAGCAACCTGTGACCAAATTGATTCTTATTAGTAAGGTTTTTTTTGTTTTTAAAGCTTTGACACCGGCCAAAAAACTAAAGCATAATGTAAGCGAAAATATAAGTATCAGGTTTAAGATTTCATATTACAATGGAATTATTTTTTTTGTTCAGAAAGAAAAAAAAAATCTTCTAATGACAGTTTTTGACCATTTGTCCAAAAAAAAAAAAAAAAAAAAACAGGAAAAAAACTACCTCGAATTGAAATTACGCTTTCCATTTAGTTAAACTATGAGCATTTATTAGAATACGAAGTAAAACATTAAAATTACTAACAACTCGATCGGTAAAATAACATATTTTTTTTCTTCATTCGGCAAAAAACAAATAGCCAGTCACATTTTTACTACATTCGAAAAACTACGCATCAAAAGTGAGCTTAGTTCAACTGAATTTGTAATTTAACCGTTCAGTTAAATGATGAACACGTACTGCCGCTTTATTATTTATGCACATTATTTTTCTGTCGGTATGCGAGATCTTTCTTATTTCTTGAAGAAATCCCCCCCTCCTCATTTTAAATCTTATCCGGCAAGCTAATGACGAAAAATAGAACTACGGTTAAAAAATCAAGGGTTCTGTTGCTGATGTTTTCAAATTGCCTGTCTTCTTTTGTGCGTTCACTTTTTTCCGTTTACTTTAATCTGTTTACTTTTTCCGATTCTTCTTAATAGTGTTCTTTCTTTAAATTTTTTAAGAGTGATTTGCCACATGAAGCAATTTAAAGCACTATGCGGAGTTCCGCACGGGGCGACAAGAAAACTCTTAATATTCGTGCAAGGAAAACGCTTAATAGTTGTTTACAAAATCTGCAAGGAAAGCACTATCATTTAATAACTTCAACTACGCTAGACTTCTGATAGTATTTAGTGCATCGCTGTCCTCAATATATAATAGCGAATTCACTGATCGAGAAACGCCCTGACGTTATCAACAATAAAACTCAAACCAAAGCACGATAATTTGATAATATTTTTTATAACGTTTGACATGCTGGGGAATGTTTTATTTTGACAAGGCTGAACTGGATCCGGTAATTCAACTGTTTTACTGGTAAGACTAATTTTAGGAGAATGAAGAAACGAAAAAGTGGTCATTAATTAACGTTATCTACAGGTGTTTAGGGTTAATCCACTTGAGTTTGATGATATTTGAATGGTTGAAATTTTAACCCCAGCAGGCAATTGCTTCGTTTAAATGTAGAAGCAAGTTTCACCCGTCATACCTTGACGGGCGTTTTTGTAGTCTCTTCAATAATTTCTGATTTTTCTGAAGTTAAAAGTCTGTCTGAAAGCAAAGAAAAATTAAAGAATTCATCAGAAAGATCCCGTTAGTGATTTTCTAAGACTCCTTACTGCTATTTCAATTTTCGTATTGATTGTTCATATCTTTTAATATTTTTCACATATTCAGGTTATTCCTCGGAATTATAGTTGCAAGTGGAGCTATTCATGCTTTGCTGTACAAAAAAGCACTGTACTCTGCAAATTCTTGTACCTGTGTTTGTTTGTTGGTTATTGAACGAAAAACATCTTGCTGAACTGAGAACTGAAAGTTTTTGAAGGCATGTAAGGGATTAGCCATAGTCGAGTGGTCCAGTATCCTGATATACAAAAGCCAAAATCGCTAATAGAGTAACGCTCTGAAGTCATCAGCAATTCAAAGTATCGTCTGCTTTGAAATTGCAATTAGTTCTGCAAATAAAAAAAAAGAGTGAAGGTTATCCCTCTTTATAAAATATCGTCTGTCTTGTACTCATAGTTATGTCCTGAAAAATGAATGAAAGATATCGTACTAATAAAATTAAAAGCTGTATGACACGGCAATGATTTTTTTTTGCTCTGGAGAATATCTAATTTTACCGTTTTTTTTTTTTTTTTCACAAGTTGTAAACAACACCTTTTATGCTCCGCCGTCAGTGGATGCATCCCTTTCATTTTCTTACACTGAAAATAGATATCTGTTGATATTACTCACCGTGCTGTTCTACTTGAACGCGGAATTTCCAGATCATTGACGGTAGCCACCGAAGACATTTTTTTATTTTGCTTTATTCATAATACGTCTGTTTTGTCACCGAACTGCATCTTCTAGTAGATTGTTTTTGAGAGAAATTTGAAGATTGTTTAAAAATATTTTTACAACAGTTCTTAATCTTTACATTTCATCAACACTAATGCACGAACCTGGCCACAATGACAAAATGCAAGACTCTGTCCTTATTCTCTTACAGACTACGGTTTGCCTGTAACCATGCTCGACAACGCTAGCAGTGACGAAAACGAAAATCTAGAATATCCATAGACTAATAATAAGAGTAGACCGAGCTTTCCCAGATTTGCTGATGAAAAAATTGGTTCATGGATACATCATGTGACTGATGGGAGGCTTGGCGAAAACTTTGGCAGCATGGTTGCTAGATTTCAACATTATCTATAGTTTGGCACTCGACATGTATTTTAAGACGTAATGTGTTTTCATTTTAATTTTTTCCAGGTGCAGAGATTGAACTGTTTTTCTTTTAGTTACGCATTATTTTGACATTAGTAATTAGTTTTTGATCACAGTTTTCAGTAACTTTTATTTCATTTGGAACTGCTACGTCAGCGTTGGAGTGAACGTAATGGCGTAAACGTCTTGCGTTAACGCAAAAATGTACTAATCGGTATCTTAAATTGAAATTGTAGGTAAAAATCTTACCGCTTGCCGATTCATTTTGGGCGCTTGCATCTTTAATTGCTTAGAGAGTTATTGAAATTGACTAAAGAAAATGTGCAATACTATCTAAACGAAAAACTCATTATATTAACAAAATGTTAACAACTTAGAATAACACATTTACAAATCGGACTCCATAAAAGTCCGTGTTCCATCAATTCTATTTATTTTATTTCTCGCGAGCGTTGATCGTCTGCTACGATCAACGCCCGATGTTGCTAGGATATCCACCAGTCACATTGTTTGGTTTATGAGCAGCAAAAGGGTTGCCATAGCTCGGTCTATTCTTATTATTAGTCCCTATGAGAATATCAGTTTTGGCTCTACTCTAAGTAACACAGAATCGGTTATATGCAAGTTTTCCATATGGTATAAAACTTACATAGCGGCCTTGTAATTTTTCCACCAGCCGACTTGCTTTAAAGCACCAGTCAGTAACATATAGCATACATCATTGCCGTTTACTATTTATTTTATTACTGGCGATTGTTGCCTCAATATAACACGTAATAAATACGTTAAACATTCTTTTGATCACGTTATTGCACTGGTCTTAAATTTTTGTCCAGGACCGTATACTTGTATAACTTTACGATTAGGTTCATTTTTTGAAATATCATTATATCTTGGTTTTCTCCATTTTATTCTATTTTTAATTGGCTCGGACATTTTACTGGTCAGAAATACTTTTCAATACTAGCTTTAGTTTTTTTTATTTAAAATTAAAACTTTCTTTTCCTTAATTTTGCCACCTTTTACTCTTCAACGATCAGACTGAGCAGTTTTATGTATTTTCTCAGCAGGCTTGATTTTTAACGTATGTTTGTGACGTGCGTTGTACATTTTATACTTCTATACCTAATATTTTCTTTTTCTTTCCCATACTTGAAAACATTAATAGTTATGTGTCGGGATAATCCCTAATTTTCTGCCGTTTCAATGAGAATTGAAAAACCGAGGATTTATTCTGACAAAAAATATCTACTGTACCAAAATCAATTCAATGCTTTTTTGCAGTGGGGAAAAAAGCTAGTATAAATCGAGCGTTAATAATAAAAATGCAGATAAAATTTTATTATTTTTTTGCTTTTCATTCAAATTTAAAAAGCCATACTTTTTCACAAGCCGTAGTGAATTACTGCATGCTCTCCGAGAAAAATCGAGAAAAATACTTGTTTTTTATGTCACTTAATAGTTGAAGGACACTTCTCCTCTCGCAGCATATTGAACGACAGGAGTTCTTCATCACTTAAGTGCTTTTTACAACTTCTATTAATCACCGAAGTATCTTTTTCTATTCATTTTAATCAGTTTTTGACTTTTTGTTGGGAGTGCTTTTATTTTGCTTAATAAATGGAGAGCAAGGTTGACTTTTAACTTGTGGTCTTCTGATTAGTTAGAATCAAGTATCTACTCCGAAAAAATATTTTGTGGAGAAAACAAACAAATAAAAACATCTAAATAAATACTAAATGAATAAAAAAAAACAATAAAAATTGAAGAACTGACTCATAATTACATGTAAAAGAACGTGAGACCATACATTTTGTTTACAAAACGTTCCATTTCAGTTTGTCTTATTTTAGCGTTATCCATGTATAGTTTGACTAATTTTTTAAACGGTAGTTAAAAATATTTTCAACCAAAAATCTTTTATAAGTATCAAAAAACAGTAATAATTTAATAAAGGAAACTCATACCTGAATTTTCGAATACATTTTTTATGCTGGTTTATTTGTAGCAAGAAGCAACAGAAAAAAAAAACATTAGGTATGCGTGAATCTAAGTTTTTTTCCCTTTGAAACCTAATACAGTTAAATAATAACAGTTTCGTTGAAAGATTTTGCATCATCATTATGCACAATTTTTTATGCTACTGGTTGAAATTCTGGACATGGGTATCAACTTTGGTATTTTTCATAGCTTTCTGTACTTTCGGATTTTTTTTATTAAAAGAAAATTCTAATTTTCTCAACGTTTTTGAAATTTAGCAAAGTTTTACACAAATAATGCTGAAATAAGTCCAAATAAAGTAAGACATTATAATATCATTTCAAAAACCTCGTTTGCGTTTCAGTATATTTTTTGAAAGATTCGAAATTCAGTTTCGAATTGGAAATTGTTAAGATTTTAAAAGAGTATAAATGAGTAATCTCTACAAATCAGCGATTTTTTATACAATTTTCTTTTCATAAAATTCTAACTTCCTTTTATTTCATCTTTTCGTGATATCGTAAATAATATGATAAACAAATTTTATCAAAAAAAAAGTTCTTGGTAAATACAGTTTAGATCAGAAAGGTTTATTTACATTCTATAAATTAAATTTATAGGGGAATATGGGGCAAAGTGAAGTAGCGGGGCAAAGTCAAAAAGTAAAATATTTATTCTGCGTTTAGCGCCACCTATCTGGTAATAGTTTAACAATATTTTCGCACATGTAGTCTGCTCCAGTCAGGAAAAAAAAATACCCCCGAACTTGGCTTATGATAATAGTGGCAGTTTTCAAAAATTGACTCTTATTGGAATAGTTGTTGTAAGTCAAAAATCATTTTTGATATTATAAAATAATAAAGTTCTTGTTATTAACATTTTAAATAGAATTAAAATCTTCTAATATGAGGTGCAATTATTTAGTTAATAATAAGCTCATTTGGATTTTAAACGTTTTGACCCAGTAGTCGAGTACATGCGGGGCAAAGTGAAATAGCTTATTACGTTTACTCTCTCAATCATTTATTAAAACATTTACGTATTTATTATTAATTATTTCATTTACATTCCTTCATTTAGTAATTCACTTATTTAGTCATCCTTTCACTTATTTTCTTATTCATTTACTCTTTTACTCACTCATTTGTTTTTCCTCATATATTAATTATTTAATTAAATAAAATATTCGCTTATTGTTACATTTTCTTTTCCTTTATTCTTTCAAAATTTTATTTACGGATTCATTTGATCAAAAATACTTTTTACGATCAAATAGAAAAACAAAACTCTTTCATTTTTCTCTTTGCCCCATGAAAAAAGAAAACAATGAACGTTTTCCACTTTTTTTTTTTTTTGAAGGCTCAAAATTACCGCCAAAAATAAAAAATAATGTTTTAATTCAAGTTTTTTTTATATTAGTAAAATTAATTGTGCTTTATTTTTGTACTGTAATTTTCAAAAAAAAAAAATTCCAATTTGTACATTTTGAAAAAGCTCAGTCGTCTTAGCTCTTTCACTTAGCCCCGCATTCCACTATATAGATAAATAGATGAATAGGATAATATTAGCTACTCATCGCAGGATATTGATTAATTTTGCCTTCTATCCCTTAAGACTATTTTAGCCCTCAACTTCTGAGCAAGTCCTTTAAACCTTCATGTCAAGAAACGAACGTGCAGCTTTTTTCGATTCGTTAAATTATTCCATGTCTTGAATAAATTAGGAAAAAAGAAACCAGTCTGGTGTAGTGAAATCAAATTACAAACCTTTATGGCTATAAATGTCTCCGTATGAAGTTGCAGTTAAAGGATGGATCTTTATATAAAATGACTTCTGAAATATGGAATGTGAGTGATTAAGGTACAATATTTCAAATTTCAAGTACAAAATGGATATTGTTTAACGATCAGTACGTTGGAATATACTGCACTTGATAAACAGAAATGTAAAAAAAAAAAAAAAATCATCGTGTGACTGCCGCATTAATTGGATTCATGTCCTACAGTCAGTGGAAGTATTCATCATGTCCATATTCAATGTTGTCTTTTTCATCTAAAAGAAATAATTAATTTCCGTTTTGAACTTGTAAGCTTTCATAGTCTTGTTCAGTAAATTGCTCTCAAAATTTTATCGTTGGTATGAGTGAATATCGAAACATAAGCGCAAAAGATAGATTATAATGTAATAGTTTTACATTTTTGAGTAGATTTTATACTGTTTTCCAGTATGAATGTTTTAATGTATCTAAAGCAATGTCTTCAAACCCACCTAAAAAATAAAACCCCAATAAAATTTTAGAGTTTACTAATGGAACTAACTTTATCCAAAAGACTCATTAGAGTATAATAAGAGTAAAGTAATAGAAAAGTAAAAGAAAATCAAATAAATAAAAATACTGGGAGGAAATCGGGGAGGGGGAGGGCCGGGGGATGTGATTTCATTAAAAGAACCCTGTATAAGGAAAAGGAAGATGTCGGTGTGCGTCAACTGAGCTCTGTTAGAGTAAGGTCATTTGCTTTGAAGGAAATGTCACTTTGAATAACTTTACACAATTTCATTTTTTAAAAAATTATATTTAACTTAAAAAAAATAGAAAATAAACAATTGAATAAGACGCAATACTGCGCTTGATACCAAGGTTATAATGCCCGTTTTCTACTTTTTGTTTTCCGAAATATGTTGGTAACACTGCACAAAGATAGTTTTATAATCCGATAATTCGGAAGTTAGTTTGGAAGCTTTCTCAAACTGCTGAAAAATTCGGTGCTCTATAAAAATGTCCCAAATTTTTAACGTGATTCTTAAGTTTGCCGCACACTAAAATCCTTTTAATTAATTCGTATTTTCATCATTTGTTAACAGTTTTTTCCGTTAAAATTTATCCACAAAATAATATGAGGATACCATATTATTTATACCTTATAGCAAAATGTATAATTAAACGTAGAGGAAACAAAACGAACTGGGATCACGTAATGAGCGCGAAAGGTCTGAGCAGTAATTACCGGTAGTTGACAAGAAGTAAAACTTAGGAGCGAATTTCATTACTAGTAATTCATTTTCCCACACAAAAATGAAAAAGAGATCTTGAGAAATAACGAAAATGCTTCTTACTAGCACCTCAAAAATTTCAAGCAGTAAAAAGAAATGTATTTTTGTACCTTTTATTAGTTTGTTGGAAAGAAACTCATATATATCACCGTAATAAGATACTAAACGTATTTATTTCCAGTCCTATGAGTAAAATATAACATTTTGAAATTATTGGCAATTATTCTTTTCAACGAAAATAATTTTTCGAACCCTGAAAAAGGAAAGTTCATGAAGTCGGGATTGTGCGGCAAAGCGAAATAACAGAAATTAAGTCACCAACAAAACATTTTTCTCTTTTTTAACGCCACCTACATGGAAATATTTTAACTAAGTTATTAAACATGTTGTAGTTTCAGGCCAGAAATGTTTACCTCTAAAGATTCAAGGTTCGTGATAATACATACAAGCGTTTTTTTTTTAAATTTTGATATTCATATGGTAATGGTTTTGCTGGAATAGAATAATAAAGTTCTTATTGACATTTCAAATACTAACAGAGCCACTCTGATATTTATGAGAATACTTATTTATTTGATGTTAAGAATGTTTCGATTTTAAATGTGTAGTACAATTTATCAAGGGCATGCAAGGTAAAGGGAATGGATCGAAGTTCGTAAAACAGTTTCATTTATTTCATAACTCATTTACATAATTAATTAATTCATTCTTTTATAAGTTTTTTCGCTTCATTCATTCATTTATTCAATTATCTTGCTTTAATTTATACGTTTAATTCAACATTTATTAAAATGTTCTTTATTATGAATTATTTATTTCCTTTATGAATTCATTTGAAAGTAAAAATTTCTTGCTGAAAATAAAAAGTAATTAAAATAATATATTTGTGGCACGCCTACTAGGAATATGATAAGGTCTAGAAACGTGAAATTTAGTATACAGATGTAATTTTTACTGAGCATGTGACCCGCTGAGTCCGATTTTTGATAAATTATTTCGAAAAAAGTTACTAAAGGTTTTATGTGATGGTTAAGCACTTTTTATTCAACAAACCCGGAACTACCTAATTGCTGTGTTATTCTTATGCTAATGTATTCATGCGAATAGTGTTTTACTACCTTTCTAATTGTTAAAAATCCGTAACAATAAAATTTTCCCAAAAAACTTTGTTCAAGTTAAAAATAAATATTTACAGTTATGAGTTATGCTATGTATTTAGGGCATTCAAAAAGTGAGTTGCACTTGTTTCCCCATAGATGGCAGCATCCCGTAACAAGAAGGAAACGTGCGCAGACTTTAGTTCCGCAGCTTCTAACTGTAGCAATTTCATTCGGATAGTTTGAATCATTGCTGCGTAGTACGAGAAAAAAATGGCGCGGCAACTGGAAATGTACTCCAACGTTGAAGTCCGCGGAACAGTACGTTTTTAGTGGGCAAAGCTGTTTTGCTTCGCAGTTTTGGTTTGGAGGTCTGGCAGCATTTACCCTACAGTCCCGATCTGGCGCCCTGCGACTTCCACGTGTTCGGCAAACTCAAAGAGCATTTGGGTGGAAGAAAATTTACCAGCGGTCACCAGGTTCAGACAGCTATTCTAAGTTGGCTCAAGGACCAAGGAGCGGATTTCTATCGTCAGAGCACCGAACGATTAGTGCTATGGTCCTATGAATGTCTGCAGCGACTGGGAGATTTTGTAGTAAAATAGAGTGATGTATCTGTGTCATATTGTATTATAGGACACTTCTCAATAAAGTGTTTTTTGACCTAAATTGTTTGAGTGTAACATACTTTTTGAACGCCCCTGGCAGATTGATAGACTAATAATTTCAGAAATATTTTAATAGGCACGATGTAGGAATAGTTATATTCTTCAAAGAATTTATTTGAAATAAATATTTCTGTAATTAGATATAGATTCATTAATATCGAGAGATTGAAATATATATGATACAGATAGATAGATAGGTACATAGATACACAGATAAATATAGATCTGATATAGGGATACGTTGATAAAGATAGATAGATCTACATCACTTATGATACAGATATATCTGAATATCTGTATAAAAAATGGCATACAAAAGTTCATGAAAATTTTTTTTTAACAAATATTTATGGGACATGTAGCCAATTAAATAAAAATTCGTTAATAAAATCTGTGTTTTTAGTAATATTTCAAGAATTAAAATGATCGAAATTCTAAATAATAACATTTAAACGATTTGCTAACCTGATGTTTAAAGTGATGAACAAAAATGTTGAAAGACATGGTTCGGAAATATGTCAGAAGAAAACATCATCAGAAAGTCAATTCATTTTGAACTTTCATGTCAAAATTTCGGAAACGAATTTGCTTAGCAAAATTAAACTAAAGGTCACTAAAAAAAAAAACGATCATAGCTTAAATGTGATAACATTTTTACATTGCATTACATGTGGCTTTTCTGTGCCCTATTACGAACGTTGTATTTAAACGCAGATCTGAAACAATGTACTTTTAAAATACAGGGGCGTTTAGAGCAATTCTGAGTATAATATGTTTTATGACCTCCAGTTTTTGATTTTGATCTCTTAATTATGAAACATTGCTCAAATACGAGGGCAAATCAAAAAGTCTTTGCGCCTTTCTTTTTTGCAACCAAAATACGGCTGTGAATGCAAAGCGAACGTATACATTCCCAGCAGTAATCGTTCCTTGAACCGTACCAGCCGTATCTGCATTTCGGATGCGCAGCTATAAGTCATATTCTTCAAACATCCCCAGCTTATGAACAGAGAATATTATTCGTTTTCTATTGAGCAAGGGACAAACACCCATAGCAATTCACAGGGAAAGACACACTAAGTACGGAGAAAAGGGTCTCTTTTTGAGGTGGATAACGTGGTTATCCTCCACGACAATGCAAGACCACATGTGGCAGTCCAAACCGTCGCTAAGCTCCAGTCATTTCACTGGGAGAATTTGGATCACCCACCTTACAGTCCAGATCTCGACCCTGCTGATTTTTACGTTTTCAGTCCACTGTAGAAGTTTCTGTCAGGACAGAAATTCACATGTGACGAAGAAACTAACTACCAAACGGCACGACCTTGAGAGTCATGGATCTGGATGAAATTATGGACAAAGATCGATTCGCGCCAGATATGAACCCGGGTGAAGTGGTTTGACTGCATAGGTCCTAGATTGGTCGCAATGGGGATCCAAAGTTCCCAGGTTAACTCCAAAAAGTAATTGTTGTTCGAAATTAAACTATTTTACATTTTCCTTGCTATTTCATTGCAGTATCACGCAACTGAATGCAATCACAATGTAGAATAAATTCCCCCGCAAATAGTATGCCAAAGCTTCAAATTCCAAGAAAAACGCTATTGTAGTTCTGAAGCCAAACAAGCAAATCTAGGCCCACCTTGCAGCCGATCTAAAGCCTATGCACTTAAACTATTTTACCTGGGCTGTTATCTAGCACGCATTGACCTAAATCCAGAAATTCGTCCAGATTCATGACCTTCAAGCTTTTGTCGTCTGAATCAGACTGAGTTTCAAGAATCCGGAATTGCAATGGCGTTTTCATTGGATTTGGAAACTAACACAATATTTGCCCTCCCAACACTTTCGGCGTCTCTTGTTAGTACAACGCAGGGATATTTATTCTATATCGTGAATGCATTCAGTTGGGTCATAAAGCAATGTTACTGCAAGAAAAGTGTAGAGAACTTTGATTTCAAATGAAAATGAATGAATTCCATTGCTTTTCTGGACTCAACTAGCAACTTTGAACCCCTGTTGCTGCCGAAGTAGGGCCTATGCAGTCAAATCTCATTACCTGGCTTCATATCTAGTGCGAACTGACTTAAATCCAGAATTTCGCCAAGATCTGTGACTCTAAAGGTCGTGCCATTTGATAGTAAGAACGCGGTCGAGCAGTAGTTCCACAGGCAGCCGGAAAAAATCTACCACAGGGGGATCTCTAATTTAGAGCTGCGATGGGACAAATTTTTGAACCAGTGTGGTGACTATGTGGAGAAATAATGTAAGGTTCGTAGTACACTACGCATATTAGTCAATACCTGCATGTACCTGTTTATGTACCTGTTTTTGGCGACTAAAAAATAGGCACAAAGAATTTTTACCCTCGTATTTTCCCCCAGAATCAGAGAATGTTCAAGATCATATTGTCAGATGCAATATTATTCGCTTTTTTGCTCCTTATCTTGTTGATGGTATTTTGATCAGGATTTTCAAGTATTAAAGTGCTGATTTTATGTTTTACTTTCAGATTTATTTTGAAACCAAAAATTTGTTTTATCTCAAAATATGTAGGAGTATTGCTCAATCTAAAGATTGTTATAAATACTAATGGTGTTCAATTTATTTTAGAATTGTTTTCTATCTATGACTGTCAAAAACATGAAAATGTTATTTTGACTGCATGTTAAATATTTTGTTTCAAATGGGCCATTCCACGAAAAAGTCAACCGCTTTTCCCGTACGTGACGGTTTATATATTTCATTAAAAAGTAATAATTTTAAAGGATAATGACGAAAGTTTTGACTTAAGATATCACACATAAGTTTGTAGTTTGTGAAGCAGAAAAAAATTGTTCATTAATATTTTAAAGGCATTTTTAACGACATGTAGGAAGTGTCAGGTGCGGGACAAAATGACCGTTTTCCATGGAATGGCCCAAATCCATTTTTTAAGTGTAAATTATTTGTAAATTGATTTCTTTCATAAACACATGTAAATTAACTTATTTGTATGTATTTAAAAACTATTGACTGTCTACAAACAACATTTTCTTTTTTAAGTCAAACTAGAATTTCAAAGAAATGTCAAAAATAAAACAAAAGCGTGTAACTTTAACAAATACTCATTTAGGAAAATCGTTTGCAAAAATGATATTTAACACGACCTTCTGAATTACCAGAAGCAAAACATAAAACAGAAGAAAATTACCCTATTGCAAAATAAAAAATTATGTATTGCAAAAATACGCAACGTCTAATCTAAATTTTTATCGTGGTATTTTAAAGCGTCCCTGTTTTCTGTCAGATGTTACACGAAAGTATCTAAGTAATCTCAAAATTGCTACAAACACCTGTGTTTCAAGAAAAATTCTGCCTCGCATTCCTTAATTTGTCAACAGAATTCTTTCTAACAAATAGCACAGCGTGAAAACATTCATTTAAATAAAGCCGCTCTTCGTCTTGAAATATTACTAGTGAAAAGGTGTATTTTATTTAAAATAAATCTTTCCTCTCCTAGAATTGTTCTCATTTTTAAATGTTTCCCCTGTCTTCGATATATTCTTTTGAATTATTTTTTCGTTCTTTTACAAATAGAATAGTGTAGCATCTCATAACCGTAAGACATGTAATTTTCTGTTAATGACAAATTATTGTCATTAATTAAAGAAAGAGCAGTGAATGAATTCTATTCTTTTTATTCAGCAAACCCTTATTTATTTGTTTTTAGATATAAGTTTCAAAACACAATGGAACCCCTTCCAATGTCGGATTTATGTAAAATATGTTTAATCAGCAAGAGCCGCAAAGTATTAAAAAAATCCGATAATATGTAATGTAACTATTTAATCAACAATGTAAAAAATCGAATAGGTAAGGATTTGTAATAACATGTATACCTATAACTGGACATGTTAGTTTTTATGTGTAAATTACACTTTAAACAAATGAAAATAAGTTTCTGATTGAAACTCGCAATTTAAAAACGTATTTCGTTAAAAGAAAAAAAAATTGATTTTCAAATATATTAAATTTTCACAAGTAAAAAACTTTTATTAAGTTTCTGATGATGGAGAGAAAATTATATTTTGAATTAAGAACTATGGCCAAGCAAATAATTTCTGTACTGTTCTTGTTATAGATATGTATCGTTAATTCTAAAGTGTTTCTAGCGTGACGGTTCTTTTTTCTAAATTGATCATATATCCGACGGGAATTTAGCTGCATACTTTTTGCTTTGTGTAATTGGTAGAACATTATTTTAATTCGGTCTGAATATTATTTCTTAGCACAGAGATGTAAAATTAAGACATCACATTCGAACTGCACGATTTGCACAAAAACACGAAGAAATAGAGAATAAAACGAGCGGATGTGTGCATCACGTGACTTTCTTTTTTACCAATTTAATGTTATTTCCATATTACTGGCAATTTTAGTGTGATTCAATAGTTAACTCTCTAAATATCACGAACAATGGCCAAATAGAGACCAGATTTAAAAACAAATATATAAAAAAATTGCCAAATTTGTCGCCAAGTTGGCGACAAAACTTGGCGACCAAAAGACTGGCGATATATTGCCAAGTGTCCGCCAAATTATTTAGTTTGCATCGAAACTAACAATGAATTACCCCCTAAAATTTTCAAAAGACCCTTTTAGAAACACCCAAATGCAACCAAAAAAGGAGGTGCACAACTAGTCCCCACTAGGAGTCTACGTACCAGATTTCAACTTTCTAGGACATACCGTTCTTGAGTTATGCGACATACATACACACATACGCACATACATACGTACATATAGACGTCACGAGAAAACTCGTTGTAATTAACAAGGGAAACGTCAAAATGGATATTTCGGGCGTCTATACGTTTTTAGGTACATATGTACGTGTAGTCAGGTCGAAAAAAACTCAACATTCATTTGGGGGGTGAGCAAAATGGAAATGAAGGCCGATTTTTGAGTGAAAATTTTTTCGCGAATACAATACTTCCTTTTTTGTAAAAGGAAGTAAAAATGAGCAAAGAGTTAAGATAAATTATTTTACTTCTTTTCATACACTTTTTCGGAACTTCAAAACAAATATTTTTCTTTACGTTAGTAGATAAATTGAATTTAAAAAAAAAAAAAACAAAAACTTATTTGCATAATTACTCAAAAAGGTAAAATTGTGTTATGTACCAACAACAGGCGATAAAATAATATTTATATTTCATCAAAACATTTTAAACCTTTTTTTTAATTTTTAGCGTTGCCTGCTCAAAATTAAATAAATAAGAAGATAATCGAGATATTGCCAAGCATTCACGCAACACGTGAGTAAACTAGTTGAGAGTCAGCTGCTCAAATAAATTCGCCTTATTAGAAGAAAAGTTGATTCAACTTCGTTTCCTCGTGTAAAGACGACGAAAAACGCCAGTCAACTAGTTTATAGACAACTTTTTCGAAAAGTTGATTCCACTAACCGCCTCGTGTAAAGAAAGGCCGTACAGTCAGTAATAAATTAGTTGAACAAAAAATAAAGCAGAGCGGACGATAAATTTACGAACAGCAATAACAATTTTTTTTCGCCTAAAAATTGTATTTGCTTTTAAACTTATTTTTTGATTTTTATTTTTTTAATTTTTATTTTTTTATTTTTTTTTTGTTTCTGTGAAATATTGACAATAGAAAAGAGATAGTTATTTGACATTTTAATTCAGTTTTTGCGTTTAAAAGACTTCTTAAAAGAAAATTTGCATTTTTGTTTTAAAATTACAAGTTGTTAAACGTTTTATTAAAAAAAAAAGCCTGCTAAATAGACAAGTGGACCTGTGTAGAAAATTACAGATTTTAGAGTCATGCTAGCAATGCGAATTGTATACTTTTTACAATGAAAGCGTTGAAAAGGCTTTTTCTTTATAATTTGAATTCATAGAACAGCAAACTACGATCTGAATCACGGAACTCTTCCAATTTGTTCGAAACTTGGTTTTATTCTCCTGACGGAACTGCTCTCAAAGGGTCGCGTTTTGCTGTACGGATATCAAATCGTTGAGTTGAATTCTCCTTAACGACGTTCCTTTTCGATAAAGTACATCTGCAGCAGAAGTCTAATCGATAGATTCATTAACTAAAAACGCTACAAAATTATTTTCAGTCCCGTTAATGCACGTGTTGCGTAAAACTCGCGTTTATCTACTTACGATTCGGAATCAAATGGCTCGCGAAGATTCGTTTTTTATACGTAAGCGAATTCGAATTATTGAGAATCCTGGCTAGAATACTGCTCTACCTGCTTGATACAAAAACTCTTGTCCAAAGCGTGCTTTCGTGACCCTGCAATAATGAAGATTTTTTTGGCTGCCGTCCAATTTACGAAAAGAACGAGCGATCTCAGGCTAGAGGATCAAATTTCCTATTCTTTGATGGGTCAGTGAAGTTGGGTTCATCTTGGTGTCAAAAGTAAAATATTTAAATTTTTCCGAGATGAACATAAATCAACATAATTAAAGAACAAAAGAACCTTCTTTCCGTTGCATTAAGAAGAATCGAATAATACGGTGAAGACCTATTTGAATTTCAGCCAGAGCTGCGAAGTTTGAAAATGAAATCAAGTTTTAAATTAAAAAAGAGTTTCTTTTGCATTGTTATAGCATAAAGAGAAAATATACGATCGGAATAAATAATTTCCTAACTTCAAAAGTGAGAAATAATTTACAATTCAAAAGTTTCTTTGTTTTCGCTTTTCATTAGTATGCAGCTGCTCCAATGAACGAAATCAGTTTTAAAGTAGAGGTTACCCGTTAAAAGAAACGCTACAGCTACAAAGCTGTATGCTTCTATTGAATAACATAAGCTTACAATGTTGATAAAGTTTAATTGTTACATTTTACTGTGTTAACTGAAACATAATTCGATTTGCTGTGCTTAAATATATACTCCTGTTTGTGAAAATTGCAACACCATGAAGGAAGCATCATAGTTGAATGAAATTTAATACACAGTTGAGTGGTAATGGTAGAAATAAATGATTACATTTTCAAACCAAACAAACAATAAAAATAAATAGAAATTAGTATTTTGTTTGGCCACCACGCGCCACAATAAGAGCTGCTACACGACTCGGCATGGAGTGAAACAAAGTTTGAATATCTGCCTGCGGATGAGTATTCCATGCTGTTTTTATGCGCAACCAAAATTCGTCTGTCGAAGCAATAGGACGAAGATCACGAGCGAGACGCCGCCCAACGAAATCCCACACATGTTCGATCGGTGACATATGCGAGGAATATGCAGGCCATGGAAGAAGCTGTACATCTGCGAATTAAGGTAGGATTTGACAGTCGTGGCAACATGTGGACGGGCATTATCCTGCTGGAATACAGCCCCTGACAATCCTTGCAGGAAAGGAAGAGCTTGGGGCTGTAAAACTTCGTTTATGTATCGGGTACTGTTCAAATTACCCCCAATTTGTAGCAATTGATATGCTATGGCACCCCAAACCATGATTCCGGGTGTTCGTATACTGTGGCGTTCGACAATGCACTCCGAAATGCGCCGTTCACCGGCATAGCGCCTGATATGAATTCGGCCATTATGGTGCTCCAAATTGAAGCGGGATTCTTCAGAAAAGACGACCTGCTGCCAATCAGAACGCCAGATCCAATGCACATTGGCCTATTGTAGCCGCAGGCGGCGATGGTTTTGCGTGAGAGGAATTCTGAAAGGAATCCTTGCGCGCAGCCTACGTTACAGTGGACGTCTCCGAATTGATGAAGCACACAATGAAAACCTGTAGCTGTTGACCACTGTGCAGTCAATTGTATAGAAAAAGCTGTGCGGTTCATTAGCGCAATACGACCAGGTGTCTGTCATCGCGAGCTGACGTCACATTTCGGGGTCAACTCCCGGATTTCCGAGCTGTCCGACCCTCGTCCGTCCACTGCTTCCAAACACGCATGTTTGTGCTGCTGTTACGCTGCACACGAGCAGCCACTGCACAATAAGATAATCCAGCTTCACGAAGGCCGACGATTCTGCCTCATTCAAACTCCGAAATTTGCTCAAATTTCGCTTTCTTTCGTCGAAGAGGCATAGTAAAGATTCCGTTAACGTTTACTCTAGCATATAACAACCGATAATCATACACGCTTCGCTACAGCCGTCTATTTACATTCGGTTCGATCCGCCGTTCAGAGGACGCTGCTCAGCATACGCATGCGCTACCGATCTACAATTCTAATCATTTGCATATCATGCCTTACTTTACATTTCCTGCAATCTTCTGCTCACTCGTGTAAGTCCTTCGTGGTGTTGCAATTTTCACAAACAGGAGTGTACCTTCAACATTAAAAACTTCCGCTGCTTAGTAAAACCATAACTTTTGTCGGCCAACTCTGCGACTGCCATTTTTTAATTACTTTGCTAAATTTATAAAAATGTATAATTTAGCGTTGGAACAAAATGAGAGTGCATAAATGTTATCTTCATTTGTTAAATTTTTCAGATTTTGTACATATGATGAGCGAAATAACCTCCATAGTACTTTAATTTGTTTTCCTAATCAACTGTTTTTTTTTTTTTTCAAAAGCTAAATCTTTTACAATTAATCTAGCACAGAACAGCGCTCCTCCTTAAAATGAAAAAAAAAAATGTACATAGTCTTTTTGTTTATTATGATTGTTAAATATTTTAATTATCCCTTACTGTTACACATCCATAACTAGTTACCCGATTGCAACTGCTCGACACAAAATAATTATATAGTGTTTCAAAATTAAGCAAACTTCTTTAAAACATCATTTATACTGAGTTACTAATACTATGAAGATTCAGATGACAATGGATGCAAACATTTTTATTTTAGGAAATTTAAGCAAATTTTTGAACCAACTTCATGTTTGTTGATTTTTATTGAACTAAAAATGAAATACAAGCTTTTTTATTGGAATAAATTCATATGCAGTCATTTTGGGTAGCTGTGAGCCATGTCAGTTAACTTACAGAGACTGCTTTTAGAACACATGACCTAAAGATTAAAAAAAATAAATAAATAAAAAAAAAGCTGGAAGTCTCAATTTTGCGTCCTTCTAGTTATGAAATAAATTTTCTGCACTTTATTTTAACAAAAAAAAAAGTTTCCAACATTGCGCACAGTTCATTGCATCAGTCAATAGCTCTAAAGTTACTGCTTGAAAGTTATTTTTGAAGTTGTTTAAGGTATCCTTTACACAGGGTCTCTTAGTTGAATCAACTTTCGTACGGGAGGTTGTTAGGAAGTCTAACAAGGTAGAAAATGGAAAGAATCGCCTTTCATCTTTCACACGACAGATAATTGTGCCTGGTGCACCCAGCACAAGGCACATGTGTCGCTGCTATTCTTATCCTGATGAGTGTAATCGACTTTTTAGTTGAGCACATTCATCGGAACATTGTCAAGTTTTTTTTTTGCCAAGACATTTTCCTAGTTGAGATTTAACTCGTTTCAGTTTCAACAGCGTTGTGAAGCAGCTGCTACGTGTGAAGACAACGGAAAATATTAATCAACTAGTTCACAGTCAGCTTTTTCGAAAAGTTGATAGCCACTAACCGCCTAGAGCGCAGGACACCTAAATTGCTCTTCCTACATTGTAGTATGATGGAAGTTTGAATCATATTACAGTGAAGTGAAGATGGATATGAAACTATTTTTTTACTGATAGCAGTTTTGGAATGTTGTGAAGTGAAAACTGGAATTTTTAAATTTTGATAAACACATTTTTATGGTTTTCTACTTTTGAGAAATAATTTATCTGGTGATCCTCTTTCTGTCGTGGATGAAATAGTCCCCGACTGCACTGTTAAAAATTCAGGAAGATTTTCTGGTAATTATTACTGTAAAATGGTGGACTTATAGCATCGCTGATTTTTACGGTAATTTATACCGGAGAAATAAGCGATTCCAGCTCCAATTGGTTGCTGTGGCCTACCGAGGAAACCGTAAAATTTTACTGTAACATTTGATTTTTACGGTAATAATTACTGGCAATATGGATGCCAGTAACAATTACCGTAAATTTTCCGGAAATTTTTTAACAGTGTGGCAGGATAAATTTGAATCAGATCAATGAGTAATTTTAAATGGATTTCATAATCGTCCTTTTTTTAATTTTAGATATCTATACAAATGTCTAGGAATACTTTCTCCGTCTTACAACAAATTCAGTAGACTCCCGATGATTCTCGGAATAGGGTGGTACCACGGATAATACACAAAATAAGGAAAAAAACGGTGCTAGTGTATGAGAAATAGCTTGAAGAAACACTAACACTCGCACAGATTAAAACAAAAGCTAAAAAACGATAAGTGTAAGTAAAACTTAAACAAGGATTGATCTGCTCATTGTTGCAAACGAATTACACACATACGTGAGCAAATCGAGCAAACAAATTAAGGGGTGACTAGGTTACACCAAAAATGCATAGAAGGGAGGGAAGTATTTTTCTGACAAAACTTGCCTGGTATATCGTTAACGCGTTCAATCAGTGTAGGTCTAAAAATTAGTAAGTAGTTTAGTATGTAGATCTAAAGCAGTAAGTAGTGTCGATCTAAAAAATCAGGTTTCAACTATAGTCAGGTTTCGTTGAACTGGGAAGTTTTTGGAAGGAAGAGATGAGAAAGAGGGTGCATTTATATGCACTCAGCTAATCATCACTGTTTTTTTTATTTTATTTATTTATTATTATTATTATTATTATTATTATTATTATTATTATTATTATTATTTTGGAATGTTTGAAATACCGTGGGTAATTCGCCCAGTGGATAAGCCACCCTCGGATAACTGAGAATTTACTGTACAATTAAACTAGTTGAATGCACTAGTTGAATAGTTTACTGTACAATTGAACTAATTAAAATATGAGAGGCTGTGTGAAATAGAGAAATCAAATGCTTAATGGATCTAAGTTACCTTTAAAGACTCGAGGAAATTGTTATGCTTTTAAAATGCTATTTTTTTCTCCTACATTTTTATAGAAAAATAAATAAATAAATAAAATGAAATCCTTTCATACATGTAAATTTAAAAATCTGATTTTTTTTTGCACGATACCTTTTACGTGCACATCTTTTTCAATTTAAACTCAATGGATTCCCCATCTTATAATACATGTTAAAGACTTTATATCGAATTCCTTACAAATAAAAACAAGACAAATTTTAGCCTTTTGCTTTAATGAAAAATTTTAATCAGAAATTTAGTCATCTTTAAAAATGCTTTCATGGAAAAACAACGAACAATTGAGGTACGGGATTAAATAGCGTAATTCAATAAAAATACTCAATGAATATGCATATTGTTTTGAAGGACTCATTCATTTGTTTATCGTTTACTCGAATTGCTTGTACTCGAAATGCTTAATGAAAAGCAGGAAATTTTTTGTTTCTCTTTATTCAGGGAAATATCGTGAGAAATTGCTGTTCGCAAAATCTGCATATTTTCATTAAGGTATTTACTCATAGTTTTACAAAATAGCTCAATGGTTGGCGGAGAAGGGGAAAGGAGAAGTGGCAAATGAAAGACAAATATTCAGTTTGCAACGATTCTGTTGAAATGAATACTCTAATTGTAAAAATACCATCTGAGTAGCTCTGAATTTTCAACTTTTATTTATGAAGTGAACTTCTTAGAATAAGCATTTGTATGGATTTCACGACTGCATTTACTACAAGTTCACATCTTGGTTGCACAAAGCAATCAATACTTGAAAAATTATAATATTACGAAATTCAAGATTGTAAAAATCATGAACTCAAAATTTCACAGTAACTACAAAACTGAAATATTTACTTAGTTCAACTCTGCAAAATCGCAAAAGTTAAATGTCTACAAAGCTATCTTAAGCTACCTATGCCTAAATACCTTAATCAACTTAAATAAAGATGAAAACATAATTATAACGCTGTCATTAAACGATTCACGTAAACATTGAATAAATCGTTCAATTCACCAATTTTTTCTTCAACTCTGTACAAAATGTTGAAATGGTAAGTTGAATAAAACCATACATATTTTTTTAAGCTTGATTTTTTTTTTCAAATGGTTTGATTAGGGGAGGGTGGCCCAAAGCGGGTAGGTCACCGAAAGTGGGTAGGCCTTCGTATGCCCCCCCCCCCCCGGTGTGTTAGCAGCGATGAATACGTATGTCGTGTTTACCCGAACACCACCGAGTATTATCAGTCACAGATACATTAAAAAAACAATGATACATTTTAAAAAAAAGAAATTTTGTAACTAGTGATTAGTCGAAAACCAGCTTATTTATTTATTGTCAATAATATTAACGTATTCTGACACTATCCACCAATAAACTACGATGGTCATTTCGTTTTTTTTTAAATTATAAATTTAAGTTTATAATTATTGAAATAAAAAACGTACCTTTGCGCAAAGCGGGTATAGGCTTTAATCATATATTATTTAAAAATTTCTTGACTCGTGTGCTGACTTAGATTTTCTCTTTCAATAGGATAAGTATAACTTTTGAAAAGGTATTTTTTTAGGATGGCACACAATTAGTTAGTCTATTAATTAATTCAGGTATTTCTTTGTGTTTTATAAACAAATGTACTGCCTTTAAATTGGATAAATACAATTGTTTTATATTTTTTTATAAAATGGCAGGTAGCTAGTCAACTATTTTAATCACTTATAACTTCATATTTGATTGGAAAATGTACCAAACCACAATTAGTTAAGCTTACCCGCTTTGGGCTCAATGTATTGCAAACCGGGTTTTTCACGTGTTTGTTAAGTTTGATAATAAATAAATATTGGGTTTGAAATAATACAAAAATCACTTTTAATTCTGAAGTTCAAGAACCATGCTAGGAAACAAAACCGAAATTGTTGCGATTAAAATCCAAAAACTAAAATTTTCGAGCGTTCTTCGAAAACCTACCCGCTTTTGGCCACCCTCCCCTATATTTATGACACATTACGCTGCTTCATATAAAATGAAAGTCGTATAAAGTTTTAGCATACGTAAAAGTCGCGTTAAAAGCGTATATATAAGATTTTCTTATTACTCGTAAACTCATACGAATGGAGTAACTTCGGAAAAAAAGACATGCGATTAAGTTTTTTAATTTCTTTTGAAATTTTCTTTTATTTTAGAAGTTATTCTAATTCAGAAAAAAGTATTCCGTTTGCATGAATGTGTAATTCAAAATGTACTGCGCTACAAAGTTTCCTGAAATGTGTATCTATATTCTGTTCCGTTATGACTAATATAGTACTAAATGTGTTCTAGTCAAAATGAGATTGAAGATGGAATGTTTTCTTACAATTTCGAATTTAAACACTAATCGTAACTTGAGTAGTGGCATCAAGTAATTTCATAGCTAGTGTAGGGAAGTAGTGCCATGTATCCCCGCTTTCTGGTTTTATCTTTTTACAGAAAAAATGATGAAACTAGGAATAAATGCCGTCTCCGTTTTGATAACTATCGGTTAAAAAAAAAAAAAAAAGATTATGATAACTCCTTTTGTTGAACGAAGAATCAAAATTATTAACAGATTTTTTTTTAATCTACCACGTAATACCACTTCAGTTTGCTACTAATCGAATTCGTGTTACAATTCATCAGTATTAATTTAGGCAGTGAGAAATAAAGGGATGCAAGTACATTTTCAAGTTTTGAGTAAAACGCCTTTAAAGATAAGGTCCTAGGTAGACTTTCATTGAAAAGTATTTCTAAGTCATGCTGTATAAAAGACCCTACCAGGGCTACTTGTTCTAGCTCTTGCCCCAAGACAGAGGAATGGTTATCCATCTATTTGGACCGGTTATCTCCAATTTTTTATTTTTGGCACTTACATCCCTTTGCTTCTCACTGCCTCAATTGTCCCAAATAATGCCTTTAGAAAGGATGGTTTGTCTATTGCAAGGTGGCTAACAATTTATGCCTCCGCAAATAGCTATTAATTGGGAGCAAATTACTAGTAAATATCAACGGCGTCAAAAAAAGATGAAATGTTTCATGAATATTTGCTACAAAGTGTACTAAAAAAGAAGCAGTGTGTCAGCGCTAAAAGCATTTTCAAATGCGTTTTCGAAAAGCGTTAAAAAAAGTGTGCTGAACTAATTGAGGATTCTAAGAAATGTTCTCAAAAGTGTTGCAAAACCTTATAAAAGTATGCTTCAAAGTGTACATGTTGGAAATTTTGTAAAAAGAGCTCAAAACGTGCTTTTTTAGTATTCAAAAGATTTTCTGAAAAGAGCTTTAAAAGTCAGTTTTGGAGTGCAAGTAACTATTTCTACTGAGAAAAACAAATGTTGGCTCAATCAAAGGTACTCAATAGGAAAAAATTTTACAAAAATACGCGAAAAAAACTAAGTGCAAACAATAAGAAATAGCTCTCCAAATGAATATTAGAAGCATTTTCTAAGAGTCCAAAACATATCATCAAATATCGAACATCTGAGTTGTAGAAGGAAAGGGAATATTACACGAAAATAAGATTTAATTAGACAAGAGGCATTGGTATCAAAACATACAGCAATAATGTTGGGATCACAAATAGAAAAATAAAATATGATTTAAATATAGAAACTGATAGAAAGAGTAAATTATTACGTAGTTTACGAAATCTATATTGGGGGATAGGAAACGTTCCATGTTTATTAATTATCTCAAAATAAAATGTCTGGTCGTATGAGAGTCAAAAATTTTAAATCAAAATTGTGTTTTCATGGCCTACAGAAACTAAAAACGTTTTTGAATTAACTTGAGGCATTAATACCTTTATACGTTTCATTCATTTCATAGTGTTCGTAAAGTTTCTCTTACATTGTATAAACTTTATCTTTACTCAAGTGGTAAATATTGATAAATATTTATCAGTGAAAATTTGCAATGAATATGTTATTTGTGTGTTTCGACGTAGCAAGAAAATATAGCTGTGCAAGAAATACAGGAAAAAAATTTGCAATTTCCCTTACATTGTTATTTTTTGAATTAAAGTTCTATGAAAATTTTATTTTGTTTGAGGCGTTTAAAACATTTAGGCGTTTTATTCGAGTCGTTGTTTTTTTTTATTACTTTTCTTACAATATAAACATGTTTACATTTTCTCTGATAATAAACACTAATAAATATTGTTAAACTCAAATTACACTGTACAGAAATATAAGCTGTGTAAAAAATAAATGAATCGGTTTAGGGGTCTGTTGCCGTCAATGAACCACATAACAGTTTTCGATTTTTTTAGAAAGGAAATGCAACTTAAATTTCATGCTAATTATAGGAGCAATTTTTCAGTATATTTCTCTTTTAATAATAATATTTACTTTTATGATAAATATACACAATAAAGAATGACAATTAAAAATAAATATTTTAGCATGTGGTCCTTTCAAGGCTACCAGTTGTTATGGATGGACCATCGAGTTTCCATCGATGGAACAAATTAAAAAATCAAAGCGTAACTTACAAATATTTGTAACAGGTGATCAATGAACACTGAAAATAAAAATAAGTTATAGACAAAGAGATTTATTTTTTAAAATGTTTTACTTTCGGATAAGAGGAACATAAAAAAAAATCCAGCACTCACACATCACACAGCTGTTGTCATCACACCTTGTTCACCACTTGATATTTTCCCAACCAATGCAACACTGTTCTTAGCTAATATCTTTTCAATTTCTGTTCAGTTGTTCGAAAGCAGTTAAATCGATTTTGAAAATTTTCGATCGACGCAAGATCGTACTTGTTCTCTAAAATGTCGGAAAACTTTTTGAGAATTTTATTACTGAAACCAGAAGCTTAAGTCTCAAACGACCAGAGAATATAGTACTAAGTTTTTGTCTTAATTAAATCTGTGGGACATGTTATTTTTATCAATCTCAAGAATGATTCCCACAATTTTTCGGAAGTAATTCGAAAACGTCTTCTCTAGTTTCAAAATATGATTCACTAATCATATTCCTATTTTGGAGGGCTTACCTCTTAAATTTCTAATAAGTGACTAAGGTAACAACAAACCGGTTTTTATCTTCCATGCGACTATTTAAATTTTTTTCAGGAATCTATACTGTCGGCAGACTTTGTTAAGGTTCATATCACCACTTCTGTAAGCTACTGTAGCACGTTATATGCTTTCAGTTGTCCACTTTTCATATTTTACTGTAATTTTTGCATTTTTCAGGAGCAACAACAGTATTTGAAACTGTATTATTATTTTTAAAATTTTTAATCAATCTTATAAAAAAAGGTTTGAGTCAAAATTATGATAAAGTAAAAGAGTTTTCATGAATTACTGAGAAACGTTTTTTCATTATTATCATATTTGTTTTAAAACAATTGAGCAATTTTTAAAGGTAATTGATCTGAAGTTACAACAATATTTGTGATTTTCCATGAATGAACCACTTTGTCCATTCGTGAAAACACCTAGTGTTCCAATGATAGCAATTGCTTCATTTTGAATATTCTTATAGGTGTTACTGCTGTGACGAATCATGATGAAACATGAAGTATGGGGAATCGTACTTGAAAAGGCACTATTTTAAGTCAATGTTCAAGTTTAATTGATCAGTGATATTCAAAGCATGTTATAACTAAATGAAAATCTCAATAATTAGTAAGATAATGATAGAAATCTTTTCTGTCCGATTAACAATATGATGAAGTAATTTTAGATAGCTTTCGACTCGGCAGTAGACTATTTTCAGACAAAGGAAGTTACTAAATCTGATTACGCATCTGTATTAACTCTGGTACGGAAAATATCTTCGCGGTCTAGTCATGGAACCGGTTCATTGACGGCAACCTTCCCCTTTATATTTTCTCGCATTGTTCTTTTATTATTCAATGCTCAATTTAAATACGTTGTTTAGAGGGATAAAAAACATTTAGACGCTTTATTTAACAAATTTGTTTGCTTAAATACTTCTCTTACAGTAGGGTAGCAGATCCAAAGGTGGCCTGTGTTCTTAATATAGACCCTACCTAGCCCCAAAAGGAAAAGTGGAATTAGTTTTTGTTTTATTACAAAGCGGCGGTAGTTCAACCGATATACAAATTGCTCGATTTGAAGAGATTAATTTTATTGTTCACCGTTGTATGCAATGATTTATTTATTTATTTATTTATTTATTTTTTTTTGAGTAGGTTTCTAAGTTTCAGGTAAGATAATATTTCAATTTATGTTTGTTTATATTTATAGGTAATTCTTAGTTATCCCAGTATCCCGTTAAAAAAAATACCGAATACCTGTATTGCATTTTTGATTTAGAAAAATAATAATCACTAATTGTAATTGAATATTCAAGTATTGAGTAATTTTTATTAATTTTCCAATGCAAATTTGACCCATTTTGTTTAGTGTATGTTCTGCTTTTATTTCAGATTTATTATTTTTAAATGGTATTCATCCCTATAATTTTTATAACTTAATCTTTAAAAACAAATGTAGCCAGTTTAAAACTGAAGAAGCAAAAAAAAAAAAGTAGCTTTTTTAGAAAAAAATAATCACGGAGTGCTAAATTTAGAAATTACTTTTTTAATTACAAGATCGATATGCACCCCCAAAAAATTGTCTCTTGATACGCCACTGATGCAAGATTTCATTATTTTTTTAAACATTTTTATCAGTTCTTGACTTTACAGGTCAACTAGAACGTTAATCATCTTCAACAGCCTCCCACTCTTCCGAAAATCATGTGTGCCTTTCAAAAACTTGACTACATGACATGTAACTATCTTCAAAACCTCCTTTAACAACGAAAACATTCTGTTGGAGTTTTTTTCTGAATTTAATGAGTGATTTCAAATTTACAAGATCTTTGATTTCTAACCTAATCCTGATTGTGGCACTTGGATTCAACAACGTCTTACTCAAACAACAAAGATGAAAACAAAGTGAACTAGATAAAGGGGCGGAATAACGTATTGCAAGCATCAAAATCAACTACGTACACTCTTTTTCTTCTCCTCCACAACATTTGGGGCATGTGCAGTCAAGTTATTTAATTTTCACACATTATTTTCTACATATACTCATATCAGCAGGCTCATTTAGAATTAACTAATTTTCTTTTAGAATAATAGTGTTCTATGAAACTTCATACATCGACATTCAGTGGGAGCATGTGCCATAAGTATATTACGTTATTAGTGTTCTCAGTCAAAACCATCAAAGTTTTGTGCGAAAACTGAAAAATATGTTACGTCGTTTTTTACTGTGCAACTTTAAACGAATTTTGAAACGTGCTTTTCATCATAGGGCAGTACTTGCATTATTGCAACTGTGGGGAAAACGGATACTCGCGATATTTCTGCTAGTTTATGCTATAGTTATTTGACAGTAGTCTCCACTAACCTTGCTGGCAGCCATCTTTAGTATGATGAAATAGTTTGACTCCCTCCCCCAAACAACTTTGTTTGAGGGAATTACAACTTTGTAACTGTTGATCCTCTGAACAAATGCGAGACTTCTGAATTTGTTAGTGCAATCAGTTATACTTCTCTATCCCTTTAAGTTTTTATTTACCTCGGGAAAAAGTATGTTTTAAGTTTCAAAAATATGTGCCGGAAAGAAAATGATGTTACTGCTCCAACATGTGTTGCTGCCTTTTATACAAAATTATGAAGGAGATTATAAGCCATTTAATCAGAAATGTCTGTATTGTATTACAGGTTCTAATTTTTTAGTTGTTTTTGGCTACAGTTTTATACATTTAATACACTAAGCTTGAAACGAGCTGGTATGGGATCGTTTTTTAAGATAAAACTTCAATAAAAGTTCTTTTTAATCAATCAGGACACAAAAGTTCATCAAATTAATCCACAGAAAGTTTTAAAATGCAAAATTTTTTGTCTAAACCCTAGTTAATACCCCCCCTAGTTTTAAAACCCCCCACTAATTTTTATTAAAAACTAATTTTGTAGAAGGCTAGTAGTTAGTGTATAATTTGTTAAAGCTTTTCTTTCTTTCATAAACATTATTTGCAGTTGTAAATAGAGTGGACATTTTACGTTACCTGTGAGTCGGCACTGGCCACTTGTAAGTTTTTTTCATTTTGTTTCTTTTTATTATTATTAAGAGATATGATGTCAAAAAGAGATATGAAGTAGTGGAGATCTGCCTTCTATTACCTTTTATGAATGGTTAATATATATTCTCTCTCTCTCTCTCTCTCTCCCTATATATATATATATATATATATATATATATATATATATATATATATATATATATATATATATATATACATTGTTTCCCTTAGAGTGGTCGTTTTCCCTGACACTCAAACTCTCATCCCTTAGTTTTTACTTCTTATTATCAAAATGCTCGTCAAAAAATATTATTGCTCAATAATGACCTGTTTTTTTTAAATCAATTTTTGGAGAACTCTAAATACAAATAGTTGTTTAAGGTACGAAAAAAAAAAAAAAAAGAAAAACCTAGAAAAAAAAACAAAACAAATGAATTTAACTTTTTTCTGTTTACATTAATTTTTTTATTCAAAGAAATCGATGTTTTAATCAACAATTAAAAAAATTACTTTTTCAATTTTAGCTTTACACATAAATCGAAAATATTGCAAACGAATTTCAGAAAAACATCAGACCATTCTTATGATTATAACCATCCTGTGAAATAGAGCAATGATCGTAAACAAAATTTTTCTTGTGAAATAGCTTTATGGGTTAGCTGAAATCGCGTAGCAATAAAACGAAGCAAGAATGAATAGCTGTAATTTTAATGCATCTATTTCAAACTTTTTGCAATGAAGAAAATAATTTTTTTTTTTTTCATAGCGTTGCAGATTTGTTTTTAAAGCTTCTCAGTGTTTTGTTACAAGCGGAATTCACGGGTCACCCCAGCATTTGGTTACAGGTGGGTTTAAAGAGCCATCCATTCAATTGTTTAATTGTATCTCATACAAAACTGCAATGATAATAAATTACGGACAACTATTAAAACTTCAAAATGTAAAAAAATATTTTTTTCATTTGTACGATTTAATCATAATTTCTCAAGTCATTGTTTAAAACCTAATCTCTAATTATATATAGGGTGTTCCGTTTTAACCTGCAAGACCTTTATTTTCGCAAACGTTAGTCCTAGATGTATATTTCCAGTTGCAAAAATGTTCAGAATCAGATGCAGAGTTAAGATAATTAAACGTTTTAAGCAAAAATAAAAATGAGGCACAAAATACGAAATTTAACTTTTTATGCGATCCCTTGGTCCCCTAAGTAATATTTAGAGAAATAATTTTCATTGAAAACTATTACTAACACAAAAAACTTGACATTTGTGCGACCAAAACTCAAGGAGATATACCAGTTTAAAGTTTTAAGGGACCATACAGAAGATGAGATTGGAACTTATCATTCTTTCAGAAGAATGACAGGTCGTCAAAGTAAGAAAAACAAGGTTTTATATTTTTCATTGCTATTCAAAAATAAATGCAGATATTATGCCATGACACACAAAAACACTCTACGAAACCCCAAATAATTTGAAAAACCACAATCTATGCCCACATGTAATTTTAAACACTTGTTAACCACTATATTTCCCCACAAAAGGTGTTATTGACGGCGAGTGAAAAGTGGTGTAAGTCACAAAACACTGCGTTTCATATCTCGGTTTATATTGGTCGTACTAATTTCAAACTTTTTGTGTTGGAATTCTTTTTCGATGGAGATTATTTCCCTAAATATAAGTTAGGGGACCTGGGGCCCGTATAAAAACTTAAATTTTGTATTTTTGACTCATTTTTATCTTTACTTCAAACATTCAATAAATTAACCCTGCATCTGATTTTGAACATTTTTGCAATTGGGAGTATACATCTAGGACTAACGGTTGCGAAAATAAAGGTCTTGCAGGTTAAAACGGAACACCCTGTATAAATTATTGTATGTAATTAGAGGCAAGGTTGTCATTTTAAGGTACTATTAAATTTATTCAACGGTAATAGAAATAGGTAGGTAATGTAATAAATTTAATAGTCTCCTCTCAGATCTACTGTTAATACTTAACATAAATATTGAAGCAAAAAAAATAAAAAAAATAACCACTAGTGAAAGCAATCAACGCTACTGAATGGTTCCACAATGATCTTTTTTTATCTGGATTTACAATAATAAAGTTGAGAGGTTTTTTTTAAATATGAAATTTAAAATTTAACTTAAATATGTTGTTTTTTTTGCGATTTTAAGTGGTTTCTGCACATAAACACTCTACGGTACAGTGTGTACTAAGCCACAATTGGTCTCTACATTTTATTAGAATTATTGCATAGTGAATTTATAAGTATACTACTTCAGAAAATATCGATTTAGTTTTGCACAAACTGCAATTTGATGGGCAGATACGTGTATTAAGGTTACAACGAAACTTTTTACAATAAAAAAAAAAAAAAAAACTTATAGGTACAGGAATTCCAGGGAAAGCGACGAAACGGAAAAGTAAGCAGTTTAAATTGTAAAAAAAAATATTAACGGAATAACTAATTAGAAAATATAAGCCAGAATTAAATGAACCAATAGGAACGTAAGCCATGTTAAGAATAGCAGCTGTTATAAATTTAATGTTTTAATTTGCATAAAAATTATCACATAATGTTAGGCCTTTCATTTGCAACTTTATTGTACTGTCGCCCCTCTTTCTTCGAGAAATGGCTTCCCATTTCTTTTAAGTATTGCCGAATAAAAATGTGTTCTAACATTAGATTCATTTCTTAACTGATTACAGTGAATGTATAGCAACTCAATTAATCACAGATATTGTTGTTAAAAATTGTTATTTTTGAGCACTTATGCCGTAGAAGTTTAAACTTAAGTAGATCGGACCACTACGGTTTTACGGTTTCTAACTTTACACATCCGTCTATGGTTATAATTGGGTACTCATATTTTCTCCAAAATGGGCGTTAATATATCTCCACAGCTATGGGAATCTTGTATGCAGTTTAACGATTGTTGATGTCACACACTTTCCATTTTCATTCCTTAATTGCAATCGATTGGTCCAAAAAGTCTTTTAACTCATTTTTTGTGGCAAATTGATGCAAACTTTGAGATGAATCAAGATATGTGTGTGTTCTTCGAAGCATCCTTCAATTCACCACTATAGTTATGTGAACATTTTAGCCGATTCGGAGATTATTGACGTCACACACTTCCCATTACCAATATTTCAGGTGGATATAATAGGGGAGGGTTGCCCAAAGCGGGTAAGTCGCCCAAAGCGGGTAGGCACTCGTATGCCGCCTCATGGTGTGCAAGCTGCGATGTATGCGTGTTTACCCGAACAACCGCCAGTTTCAATTAGTCACAGCAAAGCAGCAGTGAAGCGACATGGCGTAACAAGGCTTTACATAAGAAAACTGATACATATCTAAAAAAACAGAAGGTATGTAACTTGTGATTAGTCAAAGACCAGAATATTTTTCTAAATATCAATAATATTACATTATTCTGGCACCATCCACCTACAAACTACACTGGTCATTTTGTTTTTTTTTTTAAATTTAAGTTTATAATTATTGAAATAAAAAACCTGACTTCGGGCAAAGCGAGTATAAGACTTAGTCATTATTTATTTACGATTTTCTGACACATGTGCATACTTATATTTTCTATTTCAAGTAGTATAACCTTTAAAATTTATTTTTTATGATAGCAATTAGTTAGTCTATTAATTTAACCAGTTATTTCTTAATGTGTGATAAACAAATGTGCTGACTTAGATTTTGAATTTAAATCGTATAAGCATAACTTTTTATATATATTTTTTATAATGGCAGTTAGCTAGTAAATTAATTTAATCATTTATAACGTCATACTTGATTGGCAAATGTACTAAATCACAATTAGTTAAGCTTACTCGCTTAACCCGAACGTCTTACCTGCTTTAGTCCCCCTGGTAGGGCAAAGCGGGTTTTTCGAGTGTTAATAATGTTTGATAATAAATAAATATTGGCTTTGAAATAACGCAAAAAAACACTTTTTATTTTTATGTTCAAGAATCCTGCTAGGAAATAAATCCGAAATCGTTGCGATAAAAGTAAAAAAACTACAATTTTCGAGCCTTCTTCGAAAACCTACCCGCTTTGGACCACCCTCCCCTATTCTAAGCAGGGAACCACACGAATAGTGTAATAATGATTTTTTTTTAAAGGTAGCAAACAAAAGAGCATCTGGAGAAATTTTCTTTCGAGCGTTCTCGTTAACTTACCCGTTTTGGGTCTCCCTCCTCTATATCTGCTGTGGGCAGGTAAAGGGCAGTAACTGCAAAATTTTCATTTTTCATTTTTTGAACATTTTTGCCATCTATTGCACGTTAGTTTTATCGTGCAAGCTTGCTAATTTTGTTTCCGCTGAAAGAAAGACGCGAAAAAAAACGTGTAATTCCAACATTTTCCCATTGTTAGTATTGAATCCAACACACATTTCTTCAAATGTCTCAAAAACTCATTCCTACAGATAGTGCCGTTTCCCTGCCCACGGCACATATTTCAAATGAGTTATTTACTCGTTTTTGATGACAAAAATTAACGTTAAGTTCAAGTCATATATATTTTCTTCAAAGCATTCATCAATCTATCCCTATAGCCATGTGAACACTCGCACAGTTTGGTGATCGTTCGGGGTCAAACAATTGCCCATTACCTTTTTATTACTTTATTGCACTTAGTTAAAAAAAAAGGTTTCTTTTTGCGAAAGTTATTCGTATCCAAATTTCCGAGGAAATTATTTTATAGTTATAAGCAAGACGGGCACAACAAAGAATTAAGTCCTTGTCCATATCAATTTTTTTAATCAGTAGCAAAATTAGTATAAGAATTAGAACACAGAAAAACATAAGAAATTTTATTTTAAAAAACGTTTGAGGCCCTTGAGTTCAGTAGTGACTGTCATTTGCTCGTAAAATGCTATATGTGATCCATGTTAACTTTTACAGACGCCATTTAAGCTGAAACCTAAAGCATAAATAAGCCCCAATTTAAAATATGTAGCGCGATTAGCCAAACGAAAGTTGAACGCATGTGAAACGATTTTACTACAAGCGGTAAATAGAAATTCCCTTGAAAACATAGGACAAAATAACGTAAAGAGTGAAGGGATAGTACTCGTCAAGCGCCTCGCTTCAACACCCCCCCCCCCCGAAAAAAAAACACTTTTCTGTGCCCTAAACTTACTTAGAAATTACGTTGATATGAGTTCACAAAACGAACATTTGATCATTAATGAACTTTTACTTTTCCAATAGCTAACTTCAATTTTCTTTGTTTTCACTTCTTTAACGCGTTTTTACATTATTGCGAAGTAACTTTGTATTCAACGTTTGCAGATTGATTGTAATATTAATCATTTTCTTTAATTTGCGAAATTGCATGACTTGTTCTGATTTTTAAGCTCATTTACAGCTTTTTTTTCTCTTCAGCATTGATTAAATGAGTCAAGGGTCACTATTAGTCGAAAGTCGAGATTCACTAAAACATGATCATCACTACAGACGACGATAATTTAATCACCTTGAATTTAGACAGACATTTTTCAGATGTTTTTGAGCTTCCCTAGTGAATAAGGATGAGTTCGATTTCTTAATTTTTTATTTTGTAGGCGTGAAACATACGAAAAGAGTAAATATCAAAATGGCGATCAATTAATTTAAAAAAAAAAAAAAAAACTTTCTAGGGAGGAGATGGAAGCGGCAGGAAAATAAGAGATGAGTGTATACTATTTCGATTTTTAACGTTTAGAGTATTTGATATTAGGAATTTAAAAAAAAAATACTGCATTCAAATGTAATACTATTTAAAAAAATCCCATTGCTTTTTTTTTTCATTTTTCTCGATACGAAGTCTTTTTAAAGGTATGCAAAGCTTGAAAATGCGCTTGAATGATTTTTTTGGCGTATTTTTGATTTGCAATGGGTGAATACGCTTGTAGAGGTAGGAAAAAAAAAATCTTTCTCACAGTCCATTGCTTCTCTAGGGGTAAATTGAAAAGAGGGAATAGTCGATAACTTTAAAGCTTTTACTTCCATTCCAAGACCTAGCACGTTTTTTACAGTATTACTTGTTAATTAAACAAAGATGCACAAAGAAAAAGTAGTTTTTGAGTAAGCTTTAAAAATATATCATATTAACGTGCAAACATAAATGCTTGAAAACATTATTGGTAATAATCTAAAAATACAAGAAAATATACAAAATCACCTGAGGAAAAGTCTGAATAGAATGAAGCTCTGATGAATTTCCAAGGGAATTCATCAGAGTTGAATTCGCATGTTGCGTAGATATATTTAAGAAATATAAAAATTTGCTCCTTTTTTTATTTCAACAACTGAGATTTCACTAACTTTAAAAAGTGTAAGTATTTATTGTAGATATAAAGGAAGAGGTGTGTTTAGCATCACACAGCGTAGCCGCAAAATACAAAATATAAAGCTCATTACACTATTTATCAAAACCACCAGAATTTTCTCCTGGGATTTTTCCTTTTTTTCCGAAAAGGGGAGGGGGATTCTTATACATGAGAAACCAAAATTCTCTCTCAGGCATAATACCAAGGGTTATTTGGGTTTAAATCTTAACAAACTCCTCGCTGTCCCCTTGTTCACGATACAAACATTCAATATATTATATTTAATGAAACCAAAAAATAAATAAATAAATAAAAAAGAGCTTCTAGAAAGTAGATTTTTCTTTTAAATTTAGAAATTTACTAAATCCCCAAAAAGTATTATCTCTCATTTATTCTTTTTAGCAAAAATTATTTATCGACATTTAGGCGCCATTCTAGATTTATTGCTTATGATTTATTATTACTTTCATTATTGTTTTTTGTGTCCAAATAAATGCTTAACTCTAGTGAACCAACGAGGAAAAAACATCTTGTGTATAATTTGAGAATTTATGAAAAGGTTATATAGTTGTGATAGAAATTAATAAGTAAAATAAATGCTTAAAAAAATCAGCTTGCGATTAAAATTAAACTTCTATTTTGCCTCATCTTCTTAGAAAGTATAATCAATACTTAAGGAACGTTCTTAAACTTTCTTGAAAATAATATTTTGCTGTCATGGTAAGAAAAAAAACTGAAGGCCGGATGCTTGGTACGACTTTGTGATTAATTTGACAAACTTTAAACAATACTTCTGAAGGACTTTATTTTCCTACTCGTACTCTAAAATTATTATACGAACCATTTAATCACTAGAAATCTACGGATTTTCTCACATGTTTTCTTAAATTATTATGTGGAACATTTTAACTCTTAAACTTCTGCGATAAACCCTCCGAAATGCAATAAAATACAGTGCAAAATAGGAAAGTTAAACAAAACTTATTGTCAAATTTTCGGTACGATTTTGTGACTAATTGTATAAACTTTAAATAATACGTACTTATGTGCTATTAAATTTACCTACCCGAATTTTAAAACTAATGTTTAAACAATAAATTACTAACGAAACGAAAGGATATTTTTTCACATGTTGTCCAAAATTAATATATAAAGCATTTGAAATCTTGAAAAGTTTCAATAAATCCTCGGAAGCATAATGAAATGCAACGCAAAATGTAAAAAAAAAGGGGGGGGGGACAGTTGAGGGTAGAATGTTTGGTATGAGTTTGGGACTAATTTGATAAGTTTTAAACAATACTTCTCTGAGATTTAATTTTCATACTCGTACCCTGAAACTAATTATCAAACTAAGTATCACATGAAAAAGATATGATTTGTTGTCGCACCAGTTTTTTAAAATAAATATACGAACCATTTTAACACTTGAAACGTTTTGATAGATTCTCCAAAACATAATTAAATGTAACGCATTATAAGTGAGGAGGAAAAAAACTACGCGTAAAATATTTAGTATACGTTTGATTCTAATTTGATAAAAATTAAAGAATACTTCGGTAATTTCTAATTTTATTTCCCGCCGTATAACTGAGGGAAACCTGGAAAAAAAAACTGAGGGTCAAATTTTCAGTACGATTTTCAGATCAATTAGATAAACTTTTAATAATGCTTCTGTACAATTTATTTTTTCTACTTCTAATTTAATTAATGATTCGTAAACTAATGTACGAATCATTTAGTCACTAGCAAAGAGAACGACTTGCTTTCTTTTATTATTCTAAAATTAAGATATGAAATATTTTAATTCTTGAAACGTTTTGATAAATCCTTTAAAGTGAAATGAAATACAGTGCAGAAAGCGGGAAGGAAAAAATTGAGGGTCATATTTTCAGCATGATTTTGTGAGTAATTTGAGACTTAGAACATTACTTCTATATAATTAAATTTTCTTACTCTTATTCTAAAATTGATGCACGAACCATTTAATCAGTAGAAAAGCTACCGGATATTTTCCCACACATTTTCTAAGATTAATATAAGTATGAAACATTTTAACTCTTGAAAAATTTGGATTCATACTCGAACGCTTAATGAAATATAGCGCAAAATAAGAAAGTGGGAAGACAAAAAACTTAACGTGAAATATTTGGCATAAGTTTGGGGCCAATTTTATGAACGTTAAACAATACTTCTTCACTATATGGTTTTGATTCCCATGATGTAAAATTAATATACGAACTACTTAATTGCAAAAAATCGGACAATTGAAAATGTTGGTAAATCCCCCTAAATTGTAAGGAAATGCAGCGCAAAATAAAAAAGTGGGACGAAAAACTGAGGATCTATTTTTGGTACGATTTTGTGACTAATTTGATTAATTTACGCAATAGCTTCTGCACAATTTAATTTTGCTACTCGCACCCGTAATAATTTGTACAAAATACCTAAAAATGCAAATTCGTACTCATAGAGACATAATTTAAATTAATGCACGCAACGTTTTAATTCTTACGTTGTTTCGAAAAATCCTCCGAAATGTAACGAAATACAGTGCAAAGCGTGCGATTAAAATTATTTTTATACAATATTTTGTTTTCTTTGAAGCGTTCTTCATGCTGATTGAAAATAATAGTTTATTTTCATGGGGAGAAAAAAATTGAGGGGCAAACTTTTAGTATGAAATTTGGGAATGATTTGAAAAATAAATAAATAAAATGTTTCCTACAATTTAATTTCCGTCCACTCGTACTCAAAAATCAATTTATGAAACATTTTATCACTAAAAAAACGAACGTCTTATTTCCCCAAAAGTATTCGAAAATTAACCAATGCAGCAAAGCTTTGAAAAATTGTGATAAATTCACCGAAGCGACATGAAATTCAGCGTAAAATAAGAAAAGTTAGAGGAACAAACTGAGGGTTGAATTTTCGGCATGGTTTTATGACTAACTGAATATTTTATTCAATACTTACGTAGTTGTGTTCATGTACTAATACATAAAAAATACACATAAATATAAATTTGCACTCATATACTCATATTCCAAAAGTAATATATGAAACATTTTAACTGTTGAAAAGTTCTGGTAAATCCTCCGAAGCGTATTGAAATCCCGCCTAAACTAAGATAGCGGGAAGAAAAAAAATAATTGTCAAACCTTTCTTATGATTTTGCGATAACTTCGCGTTTAAACTTCCAACAATACTTCTCTTCCCCATAACATTTTATTTTACTACTCGTACTTTAAAATATTAATACTAACCGTTTAATTACTAAAAAAAAAACGAACAATTTATTTTCCCTCGCGTACTTTAAAACTAATATATGAAACATTTTAACTCTTGAAAAATTTCGATAAATCCTCCGAGGTGCAATAAAAAGTAGCGCAAAATAAGAAAGTGAGAAAAACGGAAAAGGAGGCGAATGAACACATACCGTGGAGAAGGAGAAGCATCGTGGGCCACATGGTCTTGCAACAAGAACGGAATCCGTTAGGCAGCCATCCCCTCATCCGACTAAAAAACGCTACCAGCGCCACTGCCAAACTTTCTCGCTTTAAGTTCCCCGCTGGCTTTGATCGAAGGCGGATACGACAACACAGAAATAAGGAAAGAAAAAAAAAAAGGCGCTGTTACGAGTGGTGGAGGAAAATCGAAAAAAGACAGAAGATGATTCTCATTTAGAAATTTATTGGCAGCTCGATTTTTTGGACCGAGCGGGAATCCATAATCAAGTTCATATTAAATGGGATGATTGAGTAATGGGTTTTATTGCTCGCAATCATACGAGAAAGATAACGATAATTTTATTCGTGAACGAAAATGCTCTAAATGTGCTATTTTGTACGTTCGGCTGTGATGTACTAAAATAGAAACATATGCATTGAATGGAAATTATTTTGATGAAAATTTTAATAAAAATCGGTCATATGTTTCCAAAAATTTCCAGGTAACCCTATGTAAGTTCATATTGGGATGATTACAAGCATACGAGGAAGAAAACAATAATTTTGTTTGTGAAAGAAAATGCTCTAAATGTGTTATTTGATAAAAAATTATTGCTCCGAAAATTTGGTTATATTGCGAAAATGATTTCAGCACTTACTGGCGAGAAACATTGTTCATATTTTTGCAAAAAATCCGATAATCTATAATTAACTTCATAGTAAGTGGAGTGACAGAGCAATGGGTTTTATTGTTCACAATCGCGTGGGAAATATAACGATAATTTTATTAGTAAAAAAAAAAGGTAAATGTGTCACATATTTTTTCGGCTTTGATGTACTAGAATAGAAACACATTCATGGACTGGAAATTATTTGTTTGGAAATTGGAATAAATTTTGAAAAAAAGTTTAACACATAGTAACGAATTGCATCCAAGTCTTATTAAATGGTATAAATTTAAAGCTCAAATTATAAGAGAAGGAAAAGGATATTTTTATTCATGAAAGAAAATGCCCCAAATGTACTGTGCCCCACTTAGTACGTTCGGCTGCCACGTACTAAACTAGAAGCACGTGCATTTGGGCAACATGATCACAATAATTCAACTATCGGAATCACTCCCACCTGGAAACCACTGATTTATAAATCATCTATGTAGTCCACGAGAAATTTTCAGTTATGACCTCATCGTCATCATTCCTCCTTCCATGTGTTACAGTTACGCAAAGTTAAGGTTCAGTTATACTACTATTTCAGAGCATATTATGAAAAGAAAAAGTTTAATAAATGAGTTAAACAGACAAAAATAAGCTCCTATTAGACCATTTCTTTTTGCTCAATTCAAATAGCGAACGAGAACTTTATCTTTTTATCCTCGGATTTTTATTACGGTCAAAAGTGCATGAAAATAATATTACGACACATAACAGGGTTAAGTATGCCACTGATCGAATTTTCACATGTAGCACGCTTTAGAGCCTATTTTATCTACACACAAGTACTCAGACTTCTTGTACTTGTTTAAGAATAGCAATGACTTTTAATACATCACTGTGTAAGTGCAATATAGGGGAGACCGGGGCAGGTTTTCGCGCGGGGCACGTTTTCGATTTGACTTTAACTCGTTAGCGAGCAGGTAGAGCGAAGCACCGACCAGACTATTTGAAAGGCAACGCAACTAGACAACTACTACGAGAGTTTCAGTTGGATGGCTGTTTACATCGCTGCGTAACGTCAGTTTCACTTGTTTTGATACATGTAAGTAAATTTTGATGACCTCATTTAAACTAAAAACAAAAATATACGTCTTAAGTTAAGTTTTTGTCTGTTGTAATATTTCGAAAGAGCACATTTAGGAACTACTAGTAATGTGATAGTATGTCCATAAAATTCTTTTTTTGACCGTCTGCGTGAAGTTAAAGGAAAAACATGGCGACGGGGCACGTTTTCGAACACCAAGCGGGGCATATTTTCGCATCGAAAAGGTGCCCCGTCACATCGAAAATATGCCCCGTCCCCTTCGATCGCTACTATTTATCGATGTTTATTATATTATTTACTCTTAAATGAAGCATAAATATTTAAAGACACATGAAAAGGTAAGCTTCTTATCTGACAACTTATATTTTTAAACAAAAAACAGACAAAAAATAAACCACAATCTCAATCATTCATGAGATATGCATATTAAAACAAAATAGGCCTAAGTGTTTATAAAAATAGCATTAAATTTATATGTTCACAGAATGACTTGATATTGATCTGTGTGTTGGGTTTTCAGATTTGTCACGGTACGACACTACAAAAAGAAGTCTGAAAGAGGCAAGTACACCATAGAGACTACACTGGTGTGCAAAAATTAAGGACGAGACGGTTTTTTTTCAATATAACTTTGTACAAAAGCTTTCCAAATCAACACATTTAATATCGTAAGGTCCCCAATGCGTAAGGAGATGTGTAATGTAAGCAACACTTACTAAAAGAGAAATCAGAGGGATAAAAAGAAGCTTTATTGAAAAAGTAGCATGGAGCACAATGCGACTGAAGGCCGAAACATCCCTGTGATGGGTGTCCAGCAAGAAACATCCGGTCTTTAGTAGGGGATATGATCTCCCCCGACTGCTAAGCAGGTTTCAAAGCGTCTGCCCATGCTGAGAATGAGGGTGTCAATGAGTTGTTGAGGCATTGCTGCCCATTCGTCTTGCAGCGCCAATCGAAGCTACCGAATCGTTACTGGTGGTAAGGTACGAGCTGCCAAGCGTCTGCCTAGAAAATCCCATACATGCTCAATGGGATTGAGATCCGGAGATCGTGCCGGCTAATCCATACGTTCAATATCCTCACTATCTATGGTGCATTGTCGTCCATGAAAAGGAACTGCGGACCCATAGCGCCTCTAAAAAGACGCACATATGGAAGAAGAATCTCGCTACAATAACGGGTCCCGTTGACTGAACCTGCGTCGAAGATGTGAAGGTCTGTACGACTACCAAGCATGATGCCTCCCCAAACGAGAACACCGCGACCTCCATACCTGTCCCTTTCAATGATGTTCGAGGGATGATTGCGGCTTCCCCGCACTCTCCAGATGAGTATGCGATGAGAATCGTTACTCAGACTAAATCTGCTCTCATCTGTAAAGAGTACTCGTCCCCATTCATTGTCTCTCCAATTCCGGTGTTCCCGGCACCACAGAGAACGCCTTCTCCGATGGGCAGGCGTTAGAGGTACACACCGTATAGGGCGTCGTGCAAACAGACCAGCACCGTGCAGTCTTCTGGCCACGGTAAAACGCGATATCGGTCGTCCAGTTGCCTGTGTCGTGTGTCTAGCGATTTCTCCCGCTGTCTGCCGCCTGTTTCCTCTGGCCTGTAAGAGAATATACCGGTCATCTGCGGGTGTGGTTCCTCGTGGACGACCACCACTGAACCCCCGGATAGCTGTTCCTGTAGTTTGAAATTCTCTCCAAAGTCGTGAAAGGATGCTGTGAGCAATTCCGAACTCTGCAGCCACACTTGTCACACTGCGGCCTTCCTCCAACTTCCCAATGATTCGACCTCGGGTAAAAGCATCCAGATGTCGTCTAACAGATTGATTATTCGCCATTTCTCGCTGAGGCAGCAACTCGGTGTGATTTTAACTGCTATACGGCGTGCAATCTCTTTGCCAGAAATACTGATCTTACACCGACAACATGCTTTATACTATTCAGAAACTCCCCCATTACGTCTGCCTGCATATCTGCGCATGTGCTTACGTACATCACCTTACTTAATCTGTCAATAAAGTAAAAGAAGGAAGAAGTATGAAAAGTGTAGCGGCAGAGTTCGGATTGTGCTGCAGGACTTCGGCAAATTATTGTAGAAAGTTAACCTCTGAAAAGGTAACTGAAACTCCCAGACAGTTCTGTTCTCCTGCCTCATTAAATGCGACTCCTGGCCCATCAAGTGCGGTTTTTGACTCATCAAGTGCGACTCCTGGTCCATCAAGTGCGGTTTCCCCCATTAATTATGGCAACAGCAACGCCTCGGGTTTTAACTCCAGACAAATGTCTGGCTTCAGGGTGTCAGGGATTTTTCCCTTAAACCCAGATATCTTTACAGATGCTGACTACATACCAGCCTATTTCACCGACAGACCTCCCCCAGTGCAGGCAGAGGTATACAGGCCTATAACAGGGCAGCACAAAGAGGCTTATACTCAAGTTCTAACGCAGCCAAACGTAGGTTGTGCCACCCCAGAAGAAGTGAGATATCTGGAAAAAGCGAGTCCGAGAAAACAGACCGGCAAAGGAAGAAAGAAGAGAAAGTCGGCCATTTTGACCGACACTCCGGTCAAAGAGCAGCTTAGACTAAAGCAGCAACAAGCTAAGCAGAGAAAACAAATGAAAAATGAGAATGAAAAGAAAGATAAGAAAAATGTAAAAAAGAGTTTATTTAAGAGACAAATTGGAAAACATAACAACACAGAAGAAAATGAAAAATCAAGTGATGAAGAGGAAGAAGACTGTGCTTGCATTTATTGCTTAGAATTGTACAGTAAATCTAAGGCTAAAGAGATATGGGTAAAGTGCACTCGTTGCAAAAGATGGGCCCACGAGCCTTGCATTAAAGGAAACCTTATGTTCTTTGTACTCATTAATTGTTACAGTGACGATTACGTTTAGTGTTTTTGACAGTCCTACATGTATTAAAATTATTAAGTAGCAAGTTGGTGATGAGTTTCTTTAAACGTATATTTACGGAAAATCAATAAATAACCTACCTTGAAAATATTTTGTTTGATTTCCTTAATTATATTGATATAAGTGCATGAGAAAACTTGCCCCTGTCTATTAACAAGGTATGCGTAAACTTGCCCCTGTCTATGAATAAGGTATGCGTAAACTTGCCCCGGTCACGGGGCACATTTTCGCACGTGACATAACGACACTTAAGACTATTTTTCTGTGAAACAAAGCTTAATTAACTGATGTAAGTAATTCCACGTTGTATCCAAGGTTTCTCTGAATGGTGCAGTACAATTTTTTCAAACTTAGGTAAATAAATTAAAAATAAAAATAATAATTTAAAAAAAGCGCGAAAACCTGCCCCGGTCTCCCCTACCTGTACCTGAACACCTCATACTCGTAGTATATGGGTCATTCTCCAGAATGTGTAACTTTTGAACAAAAATAATTTCAATTTTAAAACCCTTTTTTTTTTGTCATTCTTACATGAAATTGTTACCTACTAGAAGTAGCCTTACACAATGGCCCAGCTAAATTCCAATTGGTTTACTCATACATAAAAAAAATTAAAAAATACATTGTTCACGGAAATAAAACATCAGGTGAAATAAAACTTTTAGTGTTTGAAAATAGAGGCCAATTTAATATCAAAGGAGTATTTTTGTTTATATATGAAATAACATAATATAACTTATCTTTAAGCATATTATCGCTTCAGTGTATGATCATTTGACAAAAATGAAAAAAAAAATATAATTACGACAAATAAAATTTATATTTGCAAATGGTATTGGAGTGCCTTACATATACATGGCCTTTGCATGCATTATATATAAGAACTTTCGTGCGTTATATATGGCAATGTGTTAATAGTTTGAGATCGAAAACGTGATAGTTCAAAGTTCTTTTTTAGTGAAAAAATTCTGTGTTTGGAATATTTATAGAAGAAGGATTAATATTGATGGTTAAAAAATGACAAAATTTTTAAATGATAATTTTAGACTCCAAACAAATATTTCCCAAAGTTTATAGTAATTTTCAGTGCAATAAACATGAATTCTGCAAGTTTCTTTTTCAGGAAGATTTTAGGTCGCAAAGCTATTTTTTTGTCATTCGATTAATAACTAGGCGCCTGGAATTCGTCAGACCCTGTTTAAGAATTCAACACAACACGCAGGGACGAATTTTAGGAACAAAATTTCAGTAAAATATTTGGGCTATTATCTCTATTCCCAAAGTGTAGTTTAAATTAACATCGTGAACGATCTCTTAAATTAATTTTCAAGTGCCTCTAATAAGGACTGATGCTATGCTCTCATTTTTCACTGCAACTCTACGTATTTCCTAGCTTGCTTTAATTTGTAACAAAATGAAACACTGATTAGATACAGGAAACCCCTCGCCGGCTAATCAGTAACATGAAATTCGAAATTAAAGAGAAAAATCGTGTAAGTTTGAAGCAGTTTAGTTGAATCGTTTATATAAAACCCAAACTGAAAATTTTTGAATGTTGAAAATAAGTAGTGAAGAAAATGAATATTACATTTTTCTTTTGTTATTCATTATTTACTGAGTATTTATTGTGTTTCTTTTGGCTTTGTTTGAGTATTTTTGATCTTGTGGTGTACTTTTATTTAACCCAGCTCGGATAGTTCAACATGGCATGGCAAAGTTGTCACATCGTCAGTCGCAACGGTCATATAAGAAAAAGTGAGAAAATTGTGACTTCTCACTGGAGCCACGCTAATACATCATTTTTGATACATTTCTTAAAACTTCATTGCGACGTCACCTCAACAATTAATTTGTGACCGGTCACTTTGAAACCCTATAAAAACGGCCCAGAAATGTCGCTTGTGACGTCTTTGTGAATGTCACATAGTGTCAGTCGTAATTTTCTGCAACTTGTTGATGACTTTGCATTGACATTTCGTAAATGTCATACAACGGGGACTTTTATGCGACTTTCACTTAAAGGTCCTGTTTCATTCGCTTTACTATTAGGAAGTTCATAGCTTCTTCCTTAAGAAGTCGTTGCTGAAAACTTTACATCAATTTCTTCATAAATAATTGCCAAATTTTATGTTTATAATTCGTGCGTCTACTAATGTTTACGAATCAGGGCCTGAAGCGGATGCTGCATCCCATTATGTTGCTGCACATGTAACCAAAAGTAAGTTAGAAGAGTTTTGCACAAGATTTTACTTCTATTCCTAAGAATGATTCATCGTCAATCCTGACTCCACGCCAGACGGCGTAACCAACTAAAGAATCATTCTTCAATCAATGAGAGGACTTCAATTGGTGGCTCAGGTGCCTGACCAAGAATCAAATAGTTTGGTGAATCAAGCCTTACATTGTCATCAAAAAACCATACATATAGGACACAGGATCAATGTTTTTTCAGCTTCTGTTCCGGTTCAAAATTATCGGATGATAAGGGTTGATAAAGGGTGCTTCCACTTATCGTGTGCTGTCTTACTCGAAGTCAGATTTCAACCTCGTTGGGCTCGCTCAAAACAGATGATTTTCATTTGTCTTTAAATCGGGCAGTATTATTTACGCTCGGAAATCCGGGTAGTATATTCAAGAATAATACAACAGGGTCTGCCAAAAGAGCATTCGCCAAAGTTTCGTGGGTTTTTTTCACGAATTAGCGAGTAAATTCCAAAAATTATTGGAAATTCAGCTTTTTACCTTTTGACACTTTTTTTTTTGAATATCTCCAACCAGGACTTTGCCAGCTCATATTCTGGTTTAATTTGGTAACTTTTCGGATTTTAGTTTGTTTTATTTATAAAGCCAGACAACTAACCAATCATTCAATACAGTTCTTCTTCTGTCTGTACGTAAATGAATGAAACTGTCAAGCTTCGGAATCGATACAAACTAGCATCTGAAAAGTTCAACAAGCACATTTCTATGTCGATCCTGTTGGCGGTAAGGCAACTGGAGTGAAGCAAGTATTTTTTAAGAAATAAAATATTTACAATTGCGTAGATTATTTTACATAGCGTGTGTTTTTTTGTTTAGACCACTAAAGTTTTGATTGCAAATAAAGACTAGATACGCTTTTATAAGAAAAATTCAAAAAAAAAAAGTTGGTGTTTAAATTGAAAAACAATGAGGATTGTGTGCAGATGCTGACTGGACGAAAAATAAATATAGCAAACAAATAGTTTCAGGAATACATCTTTAAAGCAATGCTGTTAAATTTCAAAGATTTCTAAAGTAAGGTGATCACATTCCACTTAGCAGGTAAATAAAGTGAAAGAGAGAAATCTTTAAGCAAGTTGACTCTGCTCTTCTGTTTGGAAATTTAATGCATGAAACAAAATAATCGCTTTCATATATTTACTTTGCGTAAATTAAACATTTAAAATACTTCACAACGATTAATTTTCTTTCTGAAACATACAATAACAAAATCAATATTTCAAATTATCTCATGCTATATCGTAATATATTGATTTTTTAAGCGTTTTTGAGTTTGTTTCTTGAAAATATTTCAGAATACATTGAAACAATTTCTTTTCGAGACATTAGATTTAAAGTTTTCTCTCAAATACAAGTGTCTTCTCTATTTCTCTCTAAAAATAACTTCAATTGTGAAATTTTAAACTCATTTAAATAGCTTGTAACTACAATAAAAAGTACTAATAGGTTTTTCATTTCAGGCAGTGAGCAAAGGGATGTAAGTGGTAAAATTTAAAAAATGGTGGGGTTAAAAAATTAGTGAAGGTTCTGAGGCAATATAGCTACTATGTTCACTTTCTCATTAAAACTTAGATTTAAGGATATAATTTAAAACTTTGATTACCTGTTTTTAATATATGCTTACCATTTTTCTACTTTTATGTACTGTTAACGGAAACCTTCAATGCAGTCAATCATTTGATTTTATATTTGGGGATTGATTTCATGCAGTTTTCATACAATCTTAAAAAATACAAAATTTGTCACAGATTTTGCTTAAATCAGCTACAGGAGAGCATCATAAAACGTTTTACATTAACGTTTAATGAAAACGAATTTAGTACTATAATAGCCTTCGATGTGATTTTTTTTTTTTTTTTTTTTTTGACGGAATAAGGTTTATGACTGTGCTTTGGTCTTTTGCAATCTAAAATCTTAGATCTAAATTTTGTTTTTAGTAAGTGGATAACAGTGTTAATTTATTTTGTCAAGGATTAAATATGAGAAAACAGAACCTCACATGCTTGTTATTTTGGGTAAAAGCAAATATCTAGAAAAAGAACCAATATTCTGCGCAAAATTCTCTGACGTGCAGTGAACGTAATATTGGGTTCACCAAAATGCCATATTTTTTAATAGAGCGCCAGTTCTCAAAGCTTCAACTGACCAAGCTGTTCAATTACCCGATCGTATCGTTTACAGCTGAGTATTCTTTACAACTTACATTGTTTACAACTGAGCTCGAAAAATCGAAAACATTTTCCCATTATATTGGAGAATACTGGTATGAAAGAAGAAGAAAATCTGTACTAAATTTTATTGATACACAAATTCTCATTGTTAAAAATGTTTATTTCAGCTGATTATATAAGTCCGAAGTATCCCTGAAATGTCTTGCCCAATCATCCGAACTATCCGGACAAAGGCCGATCCTCTGATAGCACAACGTGCACGGCAAACTATAGTGCAGTAGTGTAGTAGCTTTACAGAGTTACATTGGTCACTGATTTAGAGTGACGTTTCGGGACCGTCCTGCGATGGGGACCCTTTTGTGGTTGTTACATGTCTTCCCCATAAGGCAATTTTATTCAATGCTTTTTGGGTTCCGAGAAGATCGAATAAATAGCAATATACTATATGTAAATAAATGAAGTGAAAAGGGGCGCTCGAAAAGAGCGCAAGAACCACGACCACCTGTCTACTGTACTATCCCGGCTAGGACTCCTAGTAAAACCCGATAGCAGAAGCGAAGTTCAGCAGTTGTCTAACCGAATTATTAGGTAAAACACAGGAATTCACACAGTGGTATCCTAAATATTTAAACCTTTGTGTTGAATTATAGTCACAGTCACAAAATACAAGATATGAGTTTTCTTCTGCCATTTGGCATCCTCTACACATTGAATCGTCAGTGACACCTATTAAATTATGATGTGCATTAGGAGAAAAGTGACCGGTTAATAGCCCAATGGTATTTTTATCTCTTTACTACTCAAACCAAGAAGCTCCCTTGATCTAAACCATGGAGACCGCTGATTGAGGACTTAGACCGAAGCCACCTACCATACAATTTACCCATTAGCTTCTTTGCAGTATTCTTAACTGCATTCTAGAGCACACCAAGAGCAGATTCAGGCCCCACAAATGGTGTAATACAGCCTTGTTTACAGCTAATTGGTCAGCTACAATCATGATAATTAATTGGTCCGCCAACTCATTGCCTACAATGTCACAGTGACAAGGAACCCAGTACATGGAAACCCAATTGCTGCATCTACTATATTTAAAATGATCTTATACTTAATACTACGGTCATGCACCAGTTGTCACATCCAATATTCTACTAGAATGACATTTCACATATTGTTACACGTGCATGCATTATGTTCAAACATTCGAAATAAAATTCCAAAGGCCTAACCATCAAACCACACGATAGTGTTATAATGAGCAATCAAAATAGCATAGTAAAGCATGTGCCTGGACGCATTAATTATTTGCCATCGTTCACTCGTTATCGAAATATGTGGAATAGCCAAAATTTAAAGAAAAGTTCCTAAATTTAGCGGGTTCGGTGAGAAAGAGAACACAAAATTCCCTCTCCTTCCAGAGGGATGTAATTCCACATATACTGACAGTGAATTAGCGTTTATTCTTCATTCCTTGCCTAGTCATTAAATTTGGCTAAAATTTCTACAGACTTTAAGACCCTTTATCTCGATAACGGAGGCACATCAAACAATTTTATCTTAAAAAAGCTTCAATGTTTATACGCTATATCTTAAAAAAGCCTCAATGAAACGTTTATTCTTCATTCCTCAACTAGTCAGTAATTTGCCTAAAATTCCTACAGACTTTAAGACCCTTTATCTCGATAACGGAGGCACATCAAACAATTTTATCTTAAAAAAGCTTCAATGTTTATACGCTATATCTTAAAAAAGCCTCAATGAAGCGTTTATTCTTCATTCCTCGCCTAGTCAGTAATTTGGCTAAAATTTCTACAGACTTTAAGACCCTTTATCTCGATAACGGAGGCACATCAAACAATTTTATCTTAAAAAAGCTTCAATGTTTATACGCTATATCTTAAAAAAGCCTCAATGAAGCGTTTATTCTTCATTCCTCGCCTCGTCAGTAATTTGGCTAAAATTTCTACAGACTTTAAGACCCTTTATCTCGATAGTGGAGGCACATCAAACAATTTTATCTTAAAAAAGCTTTAATGTTTATACGCTATATCTTAAAAAAGCCTCAATGAAGCGTTTATTCTTCATTCCTCACCTCGTCAGTAATTTGGCTGAAATTTCTACAGACTTTAATTCCCTTTATCTCGAAAACGGAGGCACATCAAACAATTTTATCTTAAAAAAAGCTTCAATGTTTATACGCTATATCTTAAAAAAGCCTCCATGAAGCGTTTATTCTTCATTCCTCGCCTAGTCAGTAATTTGGCTAAAATTTCTAGACTTTAAGACCCTTTATCGCGATAACGGAAATACGAGATCAAACAACTTTATCTTAAAAAAGCCTCAATGGCTTTTTTGCTTGCTACCTATTTGAACTTTTTTTTTATTATTTCAGAAAACCATACGATCGGTGTGGTTTCATGGTAAGGATCATGATTTCTAACTACCAAGGGATTCTCAATTCGTCTTGTGGATACAAAGTTATGCTAAGAAAAGTTTCAGCAAGATTTCGTTTTCTGGAATAAATTGCTATAAATATAAAAGTAAGAAAACAGACAGTTCTGCTATAGGTTCGCAGAATTTCTTGCAAATACGTGATTGAAAGAAATGATCAGCTAGAAGAATAGTTAATAAATATGCGTGTAGTTTTGAAACTTTTTCTGGTACTTTTTATTCAATGATTAAATATTACAATAAGAGAGAAACATAAACGTGCTTGTTCAAGAAAAGTAATAAAATTGAAGCATAAAAATAATGTCCGCTTTTAAAGCTAAATTTTTCCTTTACATTAAAGGTTTATTGAAGTCCATTTTGATTCACCACACGTCGTCGCAAATTGCCTCCCTCACAAAAGCGTTATAATTTCACATTCGTTCACTTTTCAGGCTTCTTATAATATCATATTCAAAAGGAAGATTTTACATTGTTATTATATTGGCCGTACCAAATGTGCGCGTTTTATGACCGAACCGTAAATTACTATTGTATGCTCATTTGCTTCATATTATATATTATTTCTCAAAAATGTTTTTTTTCTATGGTCTAACTTTCTTTTTTTCTTCATTAAACTTTACAGTTAGTTATAATTTAAAAGATTGTTTCCCCACCTTTGGTTCACACTTTACTTGTTTAAGAAAAACACAAAAGAACAAAGACGTGAACAAAAGGAATGGATTTGTTCGTTTTAATGCCAAACTTGCGCTTAAAATGCTTAAAAGAGAGCAGGATAACTCAGTAGCTCGAGAAACCAATTTGCAACGAGCGATCAAGGGGTCGAACTCCCTGTTCGGCGACCTGCCGTTATAGCGTTTGTAATGCTTGCATTTTGCGTATAACAACAAAGGCGTAAAAATTAATACGGCAGGAATGCTCTTAGTTTTTTTTTAAGAAACTGATAGCAACCTACAGTTCTTTTCCAAAAAAAAAAAAAAAAAAACTGATAAGAACTCAATCTAGTTTTTGCTAAATTACCTTGATGCTTCTCAGTTTTGTAAAATCATTTCTAGATTTATTTTAACAAAATTCTTTCGTTCATATCGTGCGATGTAGGGAACACATTATTCGCTTTGAATTTATTCATAGGCCAACCATTTCACGAGAAAAAGGAAGCACAAGCGTATGTTTAAAAACATATATTTTTCTGATATGTGACAGACGCAGATGAAAAATGTGTCTGAATACAGAGACTTAAGGTGAAATGAGAGACAAAAATAGAGGTTTCGAGCAATGGTTTAAAAAAGACCGAGTTATTAATAAATGAAAAAAAAACACCTATATATCTAATAAACATCTGTCTTAAACTTAATGTCTAAGCAAATTGATTATCAATTTATAAAACAGTAATTCAAACAAAAAAAAAATAAATAAATGAAACAAAATCTCATTATTTTGCTTAAGGTACACGATTTGTTAATTCATGCAAATTTATTTTGGAACCATTGTGATTTTTTAAAACCAATGACTTATTTTTTTCTAAATTCTATACCTGGTCCAGTAAAATATTTTCAAAACGAGAAAATCATACTCAAATCATCTTTTTTTTCTCAAAGCAGGCACTGTGTTTGACTTATAAGAAATGCTTCTCATTCAAGTGATGGCAGCACCGTCTATACTTTTTTCCAAGAAAAAAAATCCCCTCAAAACGATTAAAGAAATCATATGCATGCTATTGAAGTTGATGTTTTTTGCAACGTGAGTTAAATTTTTCTTCGTTGAATGACACTTATGTGCCCCGATTAAAGTGAGTTTTTACGACAAAAAGGTCAAGTTGAGGAAAGAAAAACTTCATGACGACGGAAAAACGGGTCTTTTTTTTTTCTAAACAAATGAAGATGCTGAAAATAAAATTGGGATTTAAAAAAATCTGCTGGGAAAAATGCGGTAAGTGGTTTTTAAAAGTTGGATGCATTGTTCGAATAACACACTTGATTTTATTCACTGAATTTAATCAGTAGTCATGTCACTACTTTGGATTAATAAATATAACAATCTAAATTTTATTTACACTAAAGTACAAATTCGTTATTTGCTACAAAAATACCGGCTTAAAATTAAGAGTATTGTTCGTGACGTATAGAACAAAAAAAGCTTCGTGAGCTTTTTGAAATTAAATAATAAAAACCGTGTTTTTTTGACAATGTGTGATAATTTATTTACGTCGTTTTTCCTTATAATCGTCTTAATAAAATTCGAAATATTTTATGAGCTTGAGTATCATAAATTATTGTTAAAATATACACGAAGAGATATCACTAAAGTGTGCAAAATGTTATTTTTAGTTTTTAATGGTTTTAGAAAAAAGAAACTTTCCATAAAAAACTCTTAAAATATGATAAATTGAGGTACTATGTGCATATATTTATGAAACTTTCCTTAGTACTATTTTACAAAAGTTCGTTGTATAGGTACACTGAGTTTTTTTTTTTTCTACAATCAATATAATTTATGCAAAAACGCGAAGAAATCATTTTCAAAATGGGTAAAAATCATTAGATAAAAGTTTAAAATTTTCTGTTACAAGTTTTATTAAATTTTTTACAAGTTTGTGACATGTCTAATTTCATGGCTATATTTGCGATATTTTGGTATCCACATCGCAAGAACAAGTATGCATATGTTGCTTTATCAAAGGTAGAGATAAACGAAGTATAAAACCTCTCTTAAATTTTGCATGCTAACTATCTGTACCAAATGAGACGTAATTTTTTGAAAATAAAGAAATTATTTTGGTTCATAACAGTGTTTTTTAAAATATTTTCCGCTAAAGCACTTATGAAAATTAAAACAATGGGTGAAATAACGAATTCACGTACATTTGCGCAAGTAGAAAAGTAGTACTAAATATTATAAAAGTATCTATGCTTTAATATAGAAACAAAATGATGCGAACGTAACACCTTTAAATAATGATTTGATCGTAATGCTAATTTAATCGAAGACCTCGGCACAAGAAGTGGATAGCTCCGCATTTTAAAAACTTTCAGAAACCAAAAAAAAAAAAAAAACCGAGCTGATGTGTGCATCACATGACTTCCTTTTACTCCAATTTAATGTCATTTCCCCATTATTGGCAATTTTAATGTGATTCAATTGTTTACTCTCTAAATATTACCAAAAATGGCCAAATTGAAACCAAATTAAAAATTTAAAAAAAAATCGCCAAATTTGTCACCAAGTTGGCGACAAAACTTGGCGACCAAAAGACTGGCGAAATGTCGCCGACAAGTTATAACACCACTTGAGTTTACATCGAAATTAACAATGATTTCCCCCCCCCAAAAAAAGGGGCAAAAGACCCCCTTTGGAACATCCAAATGCAGCCAAAAGAGAAGGTGCACAACTAGGCCTCACTAGGAGTCTACGTACCAAATTTCAACTTTCTAGGACATGCCGTTTTTGAGTTATGCGAGATACAGACACACATACACACATACATACGTACATACGGACGTCAAGAGAAAATTCGTTGTAATTAACTCGGGGGTCGTCAAAATGGATATTTTGGGTTTCTGAAGGTTCCTAGATCTACGTGTGGTCGGGTCGAAAAAAAACCTCAACATTCATTCGAGGGTGAGAAAAATGGAAATTAAGGCCGATTTTTGAGTGAAAATTTTTTCACGAATACAATACTCCACGCGAATACAGTACTGCAAGTAAAAAGGCCGACAGAAGCTACGTGCTTTTTTAAAAAATAACATAAGCTTCTCTTTACTCGATTTGTTTCAATACACCATCAACATTGTACAGCGTTTGACCGGAAAGTAATAAGACTGAGGGTATTTAAAAAAAATTATTGAGCCAATTGTTACAAATCTTTAAAAACTTTCAAAATAGGCTCCTTCTGCGTCGATGCAGCGCTGACAGTGCGATTTCCAAGCATTGAAGGCGTAACGGTAGGCATTCTCCGGAATAGCCTTGACAGCCGCGGTGCATACTGCTTGGATCCCCTCTGTCGTCTCAAAATGCCTCCTCGCCTTTCATCTGCCTTTGCAGGGGAGGAAACAAAAAAAGTCCGGGAGGGCAACGTCTGGGCTGTAGGGCGGCTGTGGAAGCGTTGGAATGCCGGCCTTGGTCAGCTAGCTGTTCACCAACTTCGCGCACATCTTGCTCATGTTCAAATGTACCGTCACAATGTCATGAACCAATGATTTTGGTAAATTTAACATTTGGGCAATTAAACGAATACTTAGTCGACGGTCTGAGTTCAAAACTTTGCGCACACGAGTCACATTGTCGGTGTTTGTCGAAGTCGAAGGTTTTCCAGCACGGTCTTCATCAGCGACCTCTTCCCGGTCCGCCAAAAAGGCCTGGTGCCACCGAAACACACCACTTTTTGCTAAAGCAACATCTGGGTAAAAATGCTTGATCATATCAAACGTCTCTGTCGCAGATTTACCGAGTTTCACACAGAACTAATCGCGTACCTCTGCTATAACGAACGCTGCATTTTCAGCTTGCACCACTCACAGAAACACGTCACGCGAAAATGCCTGTCCTGACTCTCCAGGTGCTCGGAGACAACCGACTAGCCGCTCGTTCGTTAACTCGGAACGCCCTCTACCGAATGCAGTCGGTGCGTACACGCTCCGAAGTACAGTCGCGGCGGAAGAAAATCAGTCCCATTACTTTCCGGACAAACCCTGTAAGCTTATGTGATTCGATTAAAATATAGCTTCTGTCAGTCAGTCCCGCGACTGGCATTTCTTTAAGTCAAAAATGACGTTTTAAAATAAAGCATATTCGTAAAATTGTTTTGTGCAGGTTTAAAATATACGTGGGTTACAGTATTCTAGTACATGCAAATTTTCAAGTGAATACGATGTCTAGAAGTGTTTAAAAAATTCAAGAAATACAAAAACTAAAAAGCCTATCATAGGTTTGAAGCAACAATATGTCGGTTTACTGCCGAAAGTGCTAGCCGGTTTCGCCACGGAACCGATTTACGATACAGATAAATAGTTAAATGTTGGGTTAAAAAAAAAAAAAAAAAAAACTCTGCTCTTTTGCGCATTAATGGTAGCAGGTGGAACGCTTTTTTAATGTCATTTTTTCAGTTCACTCAGCCCGCACAATGTCTCATAAGTAGCATAGCTTAAAAAAACTTTTAAAAAGCAAATTTATAAAGATTCTGTCTCTAAATTTAATATTACGTTTTAAGTTTCCTCTATGAAGCCAATTTCATCGATATTTTAATAAAAATATATCGTTATCTATATGTGATATAATTGTTATGTATGGAGATAAATCGTGCTTGCTCCAGTTACGTATAGTTGTGGAAATACATTTTGAGTTTTTAATAAGGATCTTAAAAATATTTGGTTTGAATAAAATATAAATGCGTCTTGTTATACAAAACACTCAAGTTTAATTCAAAATAATTCATCGATTCATTGAGAGATTGTAGATTCCTGATTTCCTCCTCCTGCAAGTCTGCTACAGCTCATTTTCTTTGATATCAAAAGGAATATTGGTTGGATATGTCTCGTTCTTGTACAGAGTGAAATGTAATTTTAAATCATTTGAAAGTTAAACGCAAAACTTGAAAAAGTGGAGTTGTCTTCTTGTTCATTGAGGTCTTTAATTAGAAAAATGAGTAAAAATTAAATGAAGTATTTTCTGATAGAAAACACTTTAGTTTAAAAATAGTCAATTGAGACTTTCAAGTGTTGTACATAAATTGTTCTTCTCCTAAAGGCCTGTTACAGCTTTTGTTCTTTGAAGTTTTACTGAATGTTAGCTGGATATGTCTTGTTCTTTCTACAGAATGAAAAGGAATTTTTCCTCATAAATTTCAATGTAACTACAACACTGGTAAAATTGCAATTGTCCCCTTCTTGCATTAAGGTCTTAAATAAGAAAAATTAGTAAAGATTTAGTAAACCTGTTAAAATTTGATGTTTGCTATCCCAATCTGATTTCCAATATCATACTTGAAAATAATTTGCGTTTCAGAAAAACTAAACAGCGATAAAAGAAAACAAATAGAGAAAACCTTGAAAAGTACTAAACGTCTATTAAAGCAAAAGCATAGGTTTATAACTAAACTTCAATTTACTCCATGCTAATCAAAGATGTATTTACATGGAAATTAAGTGTCGATAAAAATAAGAAAAAATTCTAAAACTAAAAATAAATAAATACATTACTTGTAATCAGAAAGGAATAAAATTTTCGAGTAGAGTTGAATGGAAATACATCGTCAAATGTGCAAATGATGGAATTATACTGTAAATTCAGACATAACTTAACGATCTCATTACATCATAAAAAAGTAACCATATGGGACGAATGCTAATAAACTAATTGTAGACTTTGCAAAAGAAAATATATCATAATTTAAAATTGAAATATATAATACAAAACCAATGCGTTTTCAGAGACTTTATTTAATTCAATAAATAGGAATATCTCGGTTGTCGAGTATTTTATTCAAAACATATTAATGAGCATTTTTTCTCGAAGTTTAATTCTGAAGAAAGAAACATACTTCGCATAGAAATAAGTATAGAAATAAGTACTACTATGGCGGTTATGCTGCTAATTATGAGCAACACAACGTAAAATCTTCATGTAAAAAAACTTTCTGCATAATAAATGATTTTTTTCTCGTTATTTTTCTTTGAGAAAGTATTATAAAAGACCTAGCTTTCAAGAAAAAAATATAAGATATACGAAGGATTTTTGATGCTCATCATAAATTTGATTTCTAATTAGAAACATTTACTTACCTTACCTAAATCCTTTCAGATGGTTTATTAAAGAGAAGTCTTTTATGTAATTAAATCTTATAATGAAGATCCCTATTATAATAGAAACAACGTGTATCGATAATGAAAAATATGTTTAAAGGTTATATTTGACAGGTTAACATGAGAGGTAAGTTAGATGCCCCCTCCTACCCCCCAAAGAAAAATATTGTCGCATGGTGAAATTTCGTTAGATTTACCTATTACCTATAATATTTGGCAAAAAGGGAACATCACGGTTTTTTTTTTTTTTTTTTTTTTTAATGTTGAATTTGAAGATAATACTCAATATCATCAAAAATATATTTCTGAATCTCTGACTTTAGTTAAGTCTATTTCAAAACTATTTTTCTTATACTTCCATGATGGACAATCAAGAAGGTTTTTTTGGAGGTTGGGGGGGGGGGGCATCTAACTTATGGCATAAAATGAAAAAAAAAATTGTGCTCCGATAATAAACAGATGTATACCAAAATAAAAACTTTGTAACTTGTTTAAAGTGTTACTTAATGAAAAGCGTAAACTATTTCTGAAAAGGATCAACGATTCAATGTTTTTAAACATTGAATTCACTTTATCAAGTGTTTCATTTTGATAATTATAAATCTATTCACTGATTTTCATTGCAAACATGAATTCAATTTTGCATATCTTATTTCTTGTGTAACGAAACAGCCCTAACTCAATATTGCTCGCAATTTTGTGAAGTTCTGTAATTAAACATTTTAAGTAAAAGAATAAAAAAAGTATCACTGATGGAAAAATTAATAAGTTTTAGACTCATGTCAGAAACTTTATTCTTATTATTAATAACGTTGCTCAAATTTAATTTAACTTTCTTTTCTTAATTAACGTTTTTTAGCTCGGAAAATGTAAAGATGGGTGGCTTACATACCGCTCGGAAAATTTTCTCGAACCAATGTTTTTTATATCTAAATGGTAGAGACAGGAATCGTCCTCAAGCTCCGAATAATATCGTGATGATTAATTTTTATGTATCGCCATTAGCAGTTAATCGCGAAGTTAAGAGGTCGTTCCCGAAACTATGTTGTAATATACATGCACTTGTAAATATTTAAAAGACAGAATCCCTGATGTTGTAACCATAAGCTTTATATATAATAATTCTTTCAGCATGAGCAACGTAATAATAGCTTCCAGCAATGAATTGATTGACGTAAATATGTCCGACACAATTTTTACCATTTTCCTTCCGCCCATTTTATTGTAACGAGGGTTTTATTGTTAAAATGATTAATAAAACCTTTTGTGATTTTGAAAGTGCTTTTTTAATGCTCCGGGTTTTCGGATATACATAAACTCTTGCAAATCAAGATTTTCGAGAAAAAATAATCATCTCTTTTTGTGATCGATAATCTCTTCGGCTACATAAAAGTATTTATGTATTTGCTGAGTATTTAATCACTTTAATAAAAATATTTAATGTCCCAACCCACTTAATTGCTCATATTATAAGGCAATATTTATTTCATCATACATCTGTTACCTACACAAAATTAATGCATTTTGTTTACATACAAACGGGAATTAATGTTATTACCACGCAATAACGATTATTTCTTTCATTGGCCGTTGCCAAATGTATTAAAGAAAAAAAGAATCAAAAGTAGGAATCCTTACAATATAGTATAGAAAAAAATGAATAATTTCAAGTCTTCCAATACTCATGAAGAAACTTAGATATCTTTGTAATCTGTGCCTAAGAGACAAATGTCTGTATGTATAGGGTAGACCAAAGGAATGCCGCCACTTTAAGGAACTTCAATTTTTATCACCATCAAAAATCTTATTTATGAGATAGACCAATGTTTTGGATTATTTTACGCCATCTTAAGAATGTACACAAAATTTTGTATTAATAAATCTATAAAAGAAATAGTCATAAAACATCAATTTGTATACCTCTGCAATGTGGCGGTTTTACCCAGGGAGCTGGGGTAATCCCGCCACTAGCAAATATGACTAAAAGAATAAGGCGGAAAATTTGTTGAAAATCCTATATACAATTAGCATTACAATATAGGAATTGAAAAGCAAACGAAATGACATTTTTAGTTTATAGGAGTGAAAAAACAGTATTTTGAATTCATCTGATTTTCCTAAAACTTTCAAAAATCACAAAACTGTGATTGAGGCAGTGAGAAGCAAAGGGATGTAAGTGGACATTTTTCAAGTTTTGAGTAAAACGCGTTTATAGATAACATCGTACGTAGGCTATCATTATTTTTTTTTCTAAATCATGCTGTATAGCAGCAACTACCAGGACTACTAGTACCATCTCTTGCCGCAAAAGAGAGAAGAGTTTCACCTGCCATGTGTACTGGTTATCTCCAAATTTTTAATTTTGCTACTTACATCCCTTTGCTTCTCACTGCTTCAAATGTAGTTTTCAGCTGTTTCAGCATCGCTACACTTTGAATGCACCCACTTGCCATAGCAAGTGCATGTGTATCACAGTTCGTTCGCTCCATATTTATTGCATATAGCACAAAGTTGAACGCTTGGATCGCTTGGATCAAAAATGTTATTATTTTCGCCGTCGTTACAAAACTTGTTGATGTCTCCTCCTCAGCTGAAGAGTTTTCCAAACTAATATGCCGCTTGCCCCTTTCCATGACAGATTTATTCATTTTCTCTTGCCGTGTTGTCACTGCTTTCTCTTTCTTTGCCTTGGATTCAGTTCAATTCAATTGTTTCTCCTATGCAGAAGAAAATAATCGAATGATGATCATTTCTCATCTTTATCATTTGGTTCCTAGATCGTTATCATTTCGTCTTTTGGTCATCAACAAAAATGGGGTTCCTTTAATTAAAAAGCAAATTACTAGGGGTTCCGTGGCCCTAAAAAGTTTGGGAACTGCTGGTATAAAATAATTGCTTAGACATTTCTAAAATCCCGTTTGTTTGTTTGTTCACTGAACCATAAATGGAAAATGTAGATATTTTCTAGTCATAATGCTTACTTTACAAGTCTTTACGCCTTGTGAGCATGATAGTCTAGGAATGAAAATGTTGAATACTTTACTCTATCTGCGTCTTACAATATATCTACAGAAAACAACACCAAATTTTAAATTAGCAGTGATCAGTGCTGAGAAGCATCATGCATTTTTTTTTTTCGATCTCTTATATAAATGCGTTACCCTAGCACATGATTGGAGATTTTATTTTTTTTTTAATTAACACTTTTTCAAGACAAGCTCAACGAGAGAACTTCTGGACTCAACTGATTTTTTTTTATGTGTATATGTGGCGAAGTGTTAAATTCTAAAATAAGTACATTAAAAAATAATGCCTGAAAATGTGCTACAGTGATCACAGCCAGAAGCGGCCCGAAAACTTATTAAATGTTTTTGGTTCATTTGCACTCATTTTTAATCTTTTGTTTTCTCAATAGAACTTGAATTACTTTCTTTACTTATAGCCCGGTCAAAACAGATGAAAAAAACGCAAAAGTTCGGAAAAATTCACATAGAGCTGAAAATTGGTACATATCTTAAGGAGATCATTATAAAAGAAATGTCAAAAGTTCTCATCGATCTCAGTAGAACTAAAAATTTTATTCAAGGTCAAAGGTCAAAAAAATCGATTTTTTATGAATATCTCTTAAACAGTAATTGAAATCAATAAAATAGAGGTTACAAAGCTTGAAAAGCATGCAATTGTGTACAAAGAAGCGAAGATTCAGAGGATTGGTAATGGGGGTCATGCACTCCCCCATAAAGTTATAAAATGAAACCTAAAATTGCATTTTGGGGACATAAATTTCAAAAAAATTCACCTCAGACCACTTATTTGTACCTTAATTTCGCACTTTGACTATGAAATTAACATAAAATATAATAAAGGACATAATGAAAGGGAAATGTCAGAAGTCTCCATCCATCCCGGTGGAACTAAATATTTTATTCAAGGTCAAAGGTATAAAAATCGATTTTTTCGCAAATATCTCTTGAACGGTAAGTGTTATTGTAAAAATAAGTGATACAAAATTTGAAAAATTATACAATTTTGTACAAACAAGTAGGGTTCCAGTAGATGGGTCGTGGTGTTATACTCCGCCTCCCCCCCTCCACCCAATAAGCGGAAAATGAAGCCTAAAACTGCAGTTTGGGGACTCAAATTTCGAAAAAGTCACCCAAAACTCTCCATTTCTGTCCAAATATTGTACTTTGACTACGCAATTAGCATAAAAAATAACTAAGAACATCATTATAAACGAAATGTCAAAAGTTCCCAACGATCTCTGAGGAGCAAAAAGTTTTATTCAAGGTCAAAGGTCAGAAAATCGATTTTTTCAATTATCTCTTAAACGTTAAGTGTCCTTAAAAATAAAGAATACAAAGTTTGAAAGGTATGCGATTATGGGAAAATAAACGGGGATTCAGAGGTAGAATCTTGGTGGACGTACAACCCCTTTCCCCCGTTAAACGACAAAATCCTAAAACTGCATTTTGGGGGTATACATTTTGTTTCTCTTAGGCGCTCCATTTGTGCCCGAATATTGCACTTTGACCACTTTCCGATAACAAGTATTTTTTTAAAACCAGGAGCTAGATCCGCCATTGGTATAAAAAAGGTTTGAATATTGTTCCACCCCCCCCCCCTCTCCTAATAAATTAATATTCATGAGAAAATCGCAGTTTTTGAAACTTGGAAATACTGATATGTACTCTTTTTATTTCGTTCTTTCGCTTGACCTCGATAAACACTTACCCGCTACACCTATCCCTTCCTACGATTCATACTCCTCTTCCGAACTGAGAGGGTCAAGTTATCATTCAGAGGGAGACGTTTTCGTAACAACGTTATTGCAGTATTCGTTGAATATTCTGCTCATACAAAGAATATCAAAGTTGAAGAGCAACGTCGCGTCGTTGGATTGCTAAAATAGTTATATCATCTGATGTCCTTTTTACCAGAATTATGACTGCCCCAACGAACCAGCAGCAATTTCTTGCTAATACACGTTATTAAGTCTCACTTCATTTTATGCTTCCAGAAAAATTAAACGTTGCTCATATGTTTGTCAAGCAAGCCAATAATAACGCTGATGTTCAAATAATTGAAACAGCTTTAGAAAAATTTCAACACAAATACAACTATTTATATTGGTGAAGATGTCGACTAGTTTATAATACTAACTGCAAGAAATCCTACTGACAGAATTATTAACTTTTTAAAACCTGGTACAACTGGAAAAGAAGCAAAACTGTATTCATCACAAAGTTTAGCTTCATATCCAATGTGTCAAAATCATACATTATTTTTTACATACAATAATTGAATGCAATATTACGTCAGCGTTTTACAAGCGAGGTAACAAAAAGTATTTAAATTCTTTGAAAAACATCGGGATTTAATTAATTGCTGAAGTATTCAAAAATATTGGTTGTTCTCCCGATATCATTCTCACAAATGTAATTTGCTTTTTTTTTTTTTTTTTTTTGGTATGTATGGATCTCTAAAAAAATGTTTCCCCTGACAAGTACAGGTATTTAAGTTTCAGGAAAAAATTCACGTACCAATAAAACATGTTCAAATATCCTGTCTCCCTTTAACATCTGCTGCTGATTTTCAACATTTGTGCGATCCATCTATTTCATCCGATCAAACTTCTGAAGTTCAAGACTAAGGAGAAGAAGAAACCGAAGATCATCGGGGGGCACGGCAGTGCCCACGCCAAGTCGAGCGCGAAGCAAACACTGCCGTACCATCCTTTACTGGAACCATTTCGCCGCATTTTCAGGCCCCTATTTGAGAACCTTCTGATGAGTTCAGAACACAGAAATTTTCGTCATCCATTAAGCTATAATGTCATACTTAAAATCCGAAATTTCAAGTCTGTAGGTCATTTAGTTCCGAAGTTAAGCGAAAGCAAAGTTTCGCATTTATGACACTCCACTCACCTCACTCACTCACTCACTCACTCACTCACTCACTCATGATCATCAAAATAGAACTAGTACTTCCCATAAACTCAGGGAGGTGAAATTTGGTACAGAGTTAGGGTTTAATGGCTACATAAAGGGATAAACTATAAAAACTAGGCTAATCGAAGATCTGGAGTGACCCTGATTAGAAAACACAAGAGCTCAATCAAACTATTAGAGACATACCGCCTTTACAAAAAATATTCAACTTGGTGGGCCGCTTCATTTGATGTCAAAAATCGAAAGTCTGAAGTATCTAATGAAGAACCCTCAGCTGGTCTCAGCTGTATTAGAGATATGGTAATGCCCCCTTCTACTATTGGTACATAAAAAAATCGACTGTCATTGCGAAAGTCCAGCGTAGTGGGACACATCTTCTAATTTAATCTAGCCTAACTTTAGTCTACTCGAATATTACACAAATTAAATGTTTCTACAAAAAGAAGTGAAATCCCACCAAAAACATTCTGTAAAAAAAATAGCCAAGTCTCGCTGGAGCTGCTTGTTTATCTCTAAAAAGTAATGAAATCTAGACAAAGTCATGACAAGTCGAAGGTTCCTTACTGCGATTTCTTTATTGTTATAGTTAATGTTGTGTGACTTGGCCGTTAAAGGGTACACAAAGGTACAAAACCAGGTACTCCATGACACGATTGCACCAATCTGTCGCCAGAACCGGTACCCATTGACGATGGAAAATTGCCACTTGGAAAACGTGTAAACAAAATTGACTTGTCCCCCTAACGTATAAAGAATGTTTAACGGCCAAGTCACACAATATTAACTAGAACAATAAAGAAATCGCAGTAAGGAACCTTCGATTTGTCATGACTTTGTCCAGATTTTATTACTTTTTAGAGATAAACAAGCAGCTCCAGCGAGACTTGGCTACTTTTTTTACAGAATGTTTTTGGTGCATCATTGTTCGGTTCAAGAGTTTGAAGAATAATTATATCACATTTTTTGAAAACTAAATAGAAAACTATATTGATAATATTTGTCATTAACCCTGTCGTCATTCTGCACCTCATACGAGATTCCTACTTTAAATACAGATATTTTGGTTTCAAAATACCCACAAAAATACTTTTTTTTTTTTATTTTTGTACAGCAACTCCATTTGATCATATGAAGCATATAAAAGACCTCTAAATGATTGTATGAATTATCTGAAAATGGCTCAAAGGATTAAAATATATTACTGTCAAGTAATTAGTGGTGTTTGCTTGAGAAGCGAAACTACACGAGCTTCTTAATAAACATGTTTCTTTTCCTGAAATAAGTAAGAATATTTTCTCATTATTTCTCCATCATGTGTCCTTTTATATAGTGCGCATGTATTCAAATTAGTTTTGAATTAAAAATATATCCTAAAAAGAGAGAAAATAATGAATACTAAAAAAAATATGTTTCGCTCTTTATTTCAAAGGCAACTGATATCCGTAAAATGGTGAAAAATAATATTTGTTTTGTTTATTTCTCATAATTCGGTCTCGAGAGAGTTGAGCTAGACATAAATACTTCTTATGAACATATTGCATAATTTACAAACTTTATATGCACTTTTTTATAATAACACTTACCTTTTGTAAAATATTTGCCAAAAAAATCCTCCAGACTTTTTGACCTTTGACCTTGCATTAAAAGTTTATATTAAGTGGGATCTATGGGAGTTTTTAATTTTTCATTTATAATTGTGTATTTTATATCTGTACCAATTTTCAGCATGTGAGGTTTTCCGATTTTTTAATTTCTTTTTTGGTTATTTTGAACTTTGACCTTCCATAAAATTTTTAGTTCAAGTGTAATCGATGGGAATTTTTGATATCTAATTTACGATGATGTATTTTTAAGGTATGTATCAATTTTCAGCACTGTACGAATTAGGGATTGCAATACCATTATACCGAATACCGGTATTTCGAGCAATTTTGCAATTTCATAATACCGGTATTTGCTGAGGAAAATACCGGTACTTTCGATATTAGCTAAAAATAATAAATAGTTTTAATTCAGGAATTTTTAATTTAACTTATTAAATATCTACTTATATTTTGAATGTACAGGGTGGTTATAAAATAACGTGTGGTGCTCAGAGCCCTCTACAAATGAAGTATTGGACAAAACATTGCCAAATTTCAAGGGCGTACATATGGCCCCATGTTGAGCTTTAAGTATTGTGTGTATGGCGGCAACATTTCTTTGATAACTGTTTTGTTAGTCATGCATTTCCTACGGTATGGAGACCGTGGTCACCCAATCTTTCACCTTGTGATTTACCCACAATACGAAATAAACTCACACACAAAAGGGTTTATCCAAAAAAGAAATGCAACAGGCCGAATTTTTTTTGAAGATAAAATACTTTTAGGCAATTAAATTAGAGGAGGTGTATCACGCATTGTCAACTTTACCACCGACATGCGTGAATTCAGAAAGAGTAGTTTTAACTATAGGAAAGTTGAGCGCTAAAATGAGTTCCAGGCTTAGAGACAATTCAATAGATGCATTATGTTTTTTACCAGTATTGATTTTTTATTATGACATTTGTTCCTTCATTTTATATTTGTTCACAATACGTTTTCATAGCCATACAATTTTTGTGCAAAGTTATGAAATGTAGCAAAGAAACAATATGCGTTCAAGCCATTTTTGAGAAATTTTAAATACCGGTATTAATACCGGTATTCCGGTATCACGTTTTAAAAAATACCGAACACCGGTATTGAATTTTTGTTCCGGTATTGCAATCCTTTGTACGAATGTTTTTGTTTATTTTTTTTAAGGATTTCAATTTTGACCTTTGACCTTGAATAAAATTTTTAGCTCCACCGAGATCCATGAGGACTTTTGACATTTCACTTGTAATGATGTCCTTAAGGTTTATACCAATTTTCAGCTCTATGCGAATTTTTCCGAACTCGAATGTCTATTTTTACCGCGCTATTCATCTTATTCAAGGGAACCAAAATGAATTTAGATTTCGTATAGTCTGAATATTTTTTGTATGTCATTAATTATAAATATCAGTAATTAGATTTTTTTAACAACTTAATCATATCTTGTCTAAATCGAATTTAACATATTGGCTACAGAAAAAAAAAATCAGTTGAATTAAAAAAATATAATTTTTCTTTTATTTTAATTCTTGAAACAAAATTACATTTCTCAAACATAAAATACGGTTATTCAATTGTTGCAACATATTGGTTTAAATTCTTAATGGCGTAGAGCTGTCCATCTAGGATCAATGAGAAAAAAACAAGTTCACCTCTGTTACATTAGATTAGTATCTTAATGGTGTTTAACCTCCCAGAAAGGTTCCGAAATCAAAACAATGAGGGAGAACTAAAGGACTTTTCTGGTTTTCATTACAAATCGAAGTAGCAGATCTTAGCATCTAAAAAGAACAAGAGAAGAATTAATCCAACTGCATAACGGTTATTCACGAATATCCGATGAAATTCATTTATTTCTGAGATAAATGTACCAAGATTTTTCTTGTTATATTACTGGTACAAGCTTCAATACTTCTAGATGAAAACAAGGTAATAGGCTTTGCAAAAAACAAGCGGTTTCATGCATGTTGCGAGAAATGTGTATCAATAAAGAAGCCATACTCGACTTTTTTTCACTTTCTTCCCCAAAGAATCCGTTGATACTATAAAGGGAAATCATAAAAATTTTGTGTTTTGTCCCACTTGTGAAACGTTTATTCTCTTTGTGTGGGTTGAAGAAAAACTTCAAAAATTGAATGAGGTAAATATTTTGAAGTTTTGGACAAGATTGTAAAGGAATTTTTGAAGGGTTTTAAACATCTTCTTTGGGGAAAAGGAATAATGTCGAAATAAATGTTTTCTTATAATTTTGATTGTATAGGGCACATAGCTGCTTGTAATTGAGCCCTGAGTGCTGATATGGTTTAAAATTAACCATTTAGAGTAATTTTGTTCCAGAGTTCATCTATTTTTTACTGCCTTTTTAATATTTGAATAGTATTATGGCATCTGTTGTCATGCAACTGAAGGAAAACTCTAAAGGTCTCCTTTTAAGGTAGTTTAGAGCCTTGTGAGCAACAAGTGAACATAGTTACTTTAATAAAGTAAATGCAACTTTGAACACGAAAAATAAAATTCCACAGTGTTTAAAAACTCTTATTTTATTTCATACTAACTGCAAATTTCTCTAATTTATTATATTACCTAACACTATTGTAATGTCAGAAGCTACATTAACAACTTAGAATCATCATTCAAGACAAGCTTTTGAACGGTGTTTTCACAATTTAAGATACAGTTAGCTGTATACAGTGTTGTCAACTTGTTTTGCGAAAAAAAAAAGCGAAAAACTGATGTTATAATTCTGCCCGCAGTACGCAGAATTGATACTTTTATAGTGCCTTTTAAAGTCAAATTCACTAAAAAAAGGAAGTGATGCAGTTAACCCATATGGTTAAAACATATCCTAAATGATATACTGCAAATTAATAATATTTAATTTATAATAATAATATTTAAATATATATATATATATATATATATATATATATATATATATATATATATATATATATATATATATATATATATATATATATATATATATATATATATACATATATACATATATTATGGTGGTCCTTATTTATATGGGAAAAAAAAATTTCGGAATTCAAAAAGTGACGCCCCTAGTTTTGTGACACTATAATAAAAAGTAATCGGTGCAAAATTTGAACTCGATCGGTCAATAATAACACGTGCCCCTAGGACGTTGAACTTTTACACTTTTGAGAATTTTCTCACAAATCTTCGAGTTTTTACTTCAGACCCCGTACATCGTTTCTCCTATGTTTGCAAAATATTTTTACAGCGAGGTAACACTAAAATTAATTTTTTTAATTACTTCACATCGTCTAAAGATTTTGCATTGAATAAGAATGAAATATTGCTTTAGAAACTTTACCTTAATCGTACGCTTTTCTCAATGTATCTCAATCGTGTGCATTTTTTCCCGATAGTCTTGGAGTGTGTGTAAAATACTAAATTGCTTTTGTGGCTCATATTTGGTAAATTGATTGTGAAATTCTTCGATTAATTGTGCTCCTCTTTCAGTTGTATCATCCACAACTTTCAGAATTTTAACGATATTTCTTCCCTTTAAATAGCTTTCTTCATTTTGCAATGAATCAGGATCAAGTAGGAAAACATCTTTTGGTGTTTGTAACTTATCAAACAGTGTTATTGACTTGTAATTGATTCTATAAAGAGGAAGATCTTTTCTAAGAAAGTATTCCAAATCATCTACTGTTATTTGAAATTTTTTATACAGTCATCAGACACGTCTTCCTATTCAACAAGCATTTTTTGAAGTAGTCTTTTCCTATCTTCGAAGTTAATTCTTTCAACCAATACGGACAAAGCTACTAGTTCATCCCCTAAGTACCATAAGTGATTTATGATTTTTTCAATCACTGCTTCTGTTGCATGTTTGTCATCATTTTGTACGCTGCAGATTTTTTAGACACTAGACTTTATATTAATTTAAAAGGCCTAGAATGGGTTGCTGCGAAAAACTATATCTTCATACAACATATAACTGTAAAACAGCATTTACGGGCAATCTCTTCATGTAAGGTCAATTTAAATTGTTTCCTAAATATATAAATATTCAAACAATAAATTCCTTTTGCCACCCATCTGGCTCACAGATAAGCTCTAGGTTGCCGAAAACATATCCCTGTAGGAGGAAGGACTTCACCAAGAAATATTATTACACGTTATGAGAATTCTCTGTAATATTTCTTAATTCCGCTTTCTATGAACAATAATGTGTCATCAAATTCTTCTTTTAGAATTTAAGTGCTATGTGTAATTTTTGAATTTTGAAGCGCTTAAATAATGGAATATCGAGGCTAAGAACTAAGAAAGGCAAGAACTTCTTTAAAGACACTCTGCAGTACGATTTCAAGTGCATGATGATAGCAATACAAATGCAATATATCACCGTTCAGCTTTTGCTCTAAAAAATTACATGCACAATTTATACGGCCGGTATTGTAAGCCGCTGTATAAAACACTACAGCTTGAACAGTTAACAATAAAGAGCAATCATCTAAGATATCATATACAACTGAAGAAATATCTCAGAAATTCTGAGTAGCTGTTTAACATTGGAACCTGAAGCTATCATGGTAAGCCTATCGGCGTTTTTTTCCAGTTACATCTGGATGTAGCTTTGTATCCCAGGGAATAACTAAAAAATCTAAATTTAAATTCATGAAGTCTGATTTTACCTCCCGAAGATTTTCTCCTACTCTCTTAAGGGATGTACGATTGATCATAAGGTTATTTGGATTTAAATTTACTGCATCTACATAGGCTGTTAATAAATGAGCAGCATCTTTGTCCCTAATATGGCATTTGTCTAACATTGATGAAATGCGAGCAGATCTCAATAGTTGTCAAGCTTTTTTGCGTTGTGGTAGACCAGATATAGAAAAAAGGTTCAACTGGTTAGGATAGATACCCATTTCGGTTTCTAAATCTTGTGAATTGCAAGAGGAATTAATGATAATAGAGGACTATGTACTGAAATAGAAGACAGTTTAAAGTATAGATTTTTACATTATTCCGATCTGGAATCGTTTTAAATTTATGTTTTAGATATGGAAAACAGAGTTTATTTTTATGGTAGGGTACTCGAGGATTTTTTAAAATTTAAATATTAAGAATGCATAAACATTTAAGTATATATCTAAAGAACAGCGAATTAAGATATAGTTGTCATTACTTATATTTATAGCATGGAAACCAAGTGACCCTATTTGCCACACCTAATACACAGAAAATTTTCTAAATCAACAGCCCCAAAGCCTGGAGGAGGCAATTTGTTGTGGTCAAAAATCATTCATTAATGGCCTAGGTCGTCCATTAATGACCTTTAGAATACCTTGTGTCCATCTTGGTGGAAAGAAATGTTCCCCTGCCGCTTGGTTTGAAACGAGCGCGAATAGCGGTATGCCTGTCCCAAGGCGATTGGTGTACATGTACCCTATGTAATACGTAAAATTTTACAGAATGAGAGTGAGAGAGTGGTTGGTTTGGAAGTAGCAACATCTATGGAGGTATAAAATTACTTTAAATATGAAACCTAGGAATATTTTTACATAAAAATGAGGAAATCCGCAATTTTTTCTTCAAAACTCAAAAAAGGGGGCCCTAGGGGCACGTGTTAATATTCATGGATTGACTTAAAATTTTGCATGGATCATTTATTTGTATAATGGAACAAATTGAGGGGGCGTCGTGTAAAATATCTACAACTTCAAAAATAAGGACCACCCATATATATATATATATATATATATATATATATATATATATATATATATATATATATATATATATATATATATATATATATATATATATATATATATATATATATATATATATTTATATATATATATATATAAGTTTCGCAGAGCAGAGGCTAAGCAAAATGCAAACAGTGAAATAGGATGCTGCTCTTGAATGTATTTTAAATTAAAGAGAACCTGGAAGAGGAGTGTTACCACAAATCGAAACCTTATTAAAGTAAATGTGAGGAAACTGTATTTAAAAATTTACTAGAATAACAATCTGATTCCGCAAATCAACATTTTCAATTTTTACGTTATAAATATAACTACTGTATCTACTGTACATTACTATTACAGTTCAGCGCTTTATTATTACTACATACTGCACTAACCGTACTGTTTCATTTCATTTCTCTCGCTCCCTTTGACCATTGATTTTGTGCGTTGAAAAACGCATTTTATGTTGAATAATGCAGATTTTTAAAAAATACAGTAAAAATTCAGCTCGTTAGTCAAGAAACGGTAATATATAGTAAAAAAACTTTCTAAAACAGTTTGAGAAGTGTTTACAGTTGACTAAAATAATTAGGTATGTTAATAAAATCTCGGATGCATACTTTTTCCCGCAACGAGAAGTTTCAACTTACGCGAAGGATCTTGGAACGCACCCTTCGTGGAAGTCGAGACTCGACTGCATTATATTATGAAAATTATTTCAGACAAACTTTTATTTCGTTAAAATTGCAATCATTTCAAGCAGCAGACATATTTACTATTATTGTCAGTTCATGTCTCTAAATTGCCTGAAATATATGACTTTAATTTGGAAAGCTCGAATGTGTAATACGATGACTTACCATTGAAATTTAATATCTAACCAATAAATAATTTCTTGAATCAGTACTTTTGTAGTAAAAACGTTTATCGAATTAGATGCTTACTGCATTAACAAACTCTGATGAAGAATTTTGCATCACAAATTATCTTCCGTAATTATGGTATTCCTATGCGAATTAGTAAAATCCAAATTTTTGATACAGATAATATTATACATAAATAACGTCTACATCAAGACTTTTCTAATTAGCCTCCAAAATTGACATGACCAAACTCTTGCAGACACCACTGAATGAAGAAATATTTTTTGACATTTAAACATTGATCAACGTGTTTTATAATGATATTTGAATCTTATTGCATTCATATCAATTAAATCTTTAACTATATTTTTTAAATTAATATTCTGTTTTTTAACAACATTGCCCTTTTTTTGCTGGGCAAACGTATCGACAGCAATAAATGTGGCCAAAATTTCTTGCACTAGGTCACAACAAGCATTTACTCGTAAAATCTGTAATCAAATCACGAAATGTTTTGTCTGCAGGAGAAGCTTAGAAGCTTAAAAAAGAAGAAAATACTCAAATGAGAGAAGACAAAAATATTTTCTGAAACTACTATTAGTTTTAGAAATTTCTTGCAAAAATAAAAAGTGCATTACATTTTTATCTTATGCGCAATAAAGTGCTTCACTTATGACCTCTCAGGCTAATAGGCTAACTTGAATTGATTTGATCCGTACAGGTTAAGATTCAGCGATGCGGAATCCGTTATTGAGGTATCTTTTTCTGTAGAGGTTCTGATGAAATCGCACAAGTAATGTTTTTCTACAGGCAAAATCTACTAAAGTAATGGGATGTCAGTCCAACAGGGAATTTACCTTGTCATTAATCGAATCGGTCGATGTGTTTTAGTATGCGACGCAGTAGCCAGAGCACGTTTCTTTTGCTGATGGCATACGTGTTGTTGGAAAGGATTAGTATATTAACAGCGATTACCACCTAAATAAATAGTAAATGGACATGCTTTTTTTTATTTGACGATGTAAGGGAGGATATCAATTATGGAGAGACATTATAGTATGATAAGAAAATTGTCTGTACTTTATGAAATTACTCTTTTCTATTGTATGAATATTTTAATATACATTGTACAACTAATTTACTGTAGACGGTGCTTTATTGTCTTTTGTTTTGTTGTCTTTTTATGAGGAAGATTGACTTATATTTTTTCTACTTTCTTTTTTGATATGCGTGTTTTTAAACAACCTATACAGCACTAATCTGCTACTAATTGACACATGTCTAACCAGAAAAATTTAAAACACCAAATGTCTTAATAATTACATTCCTTTGGACAGTAAAACTTTGTCAGTAAAACTTGTTCATACAGACTACATCTTTTCATAGAATCTGATTTGAATGGATGTCGATAAAGCGAAGTTTTCTTTTTCTTTTAACATTCAGTTCTTAGGACATTTGAAGGATGGTCTTGATTTTCCTGATAGCTAATGTTTACTTAAATGCACACAACGAAAATTTAAGGAAGAATCACCAAGCAACAAGGTCATTTGTTGCTCAGGAGTTTTTTTATAGGCACTTTTTATTATTAGATCATAGAAAAATCAAACTCGATGCATTTAGAATGGCGATAATGGTTCTGTTTTTTAAGTTTACAAATGGTAAATAAATCCAATAAGAAGAATAAGGAGGACACGAAGGGCACATGTTAAAAATCGCAACCGCAGTCGACCAAGGTTCTTTTTCATTTAGGTTGCCTAGTGCTGTACTCAAGGTTATGAAATACGCTTTCCAGTCTGTGTTTTACAGAAAATGTTGGACAATGTTGAACACAGATCATTGCATCATTCAATAATTCTGAAGTTGCTGTTTTGGAAGTTATTTTTAAATTCGCTGAAGTTGCTCTTCTTACATTGTAATATTCGGTGCTAATTTTTAATTGTAATAATCAATTGATTTTTGCGAAATACGAAGGAGTACTTAAACATTTGGAAAATTTATTTTCTGCTTTAAAGTTGCACTTCTTTAGTTTAAGCAATTTACTTTGTATTTTAATGCTGACCATTATCTTAAGTGACAGGTAACTTTGAACCAGGCAAGTAATTCATTTAAAATATATTTTAAAATTATTGTTTATTAACTAACTACGCGATTTTTTAGGACGTTGTTTTTCACTGTATAGTAACAAATACATTAAAACTATATATATATATATATATATATATATACCATAAGGGCAATCGAAAATGAAGGAACTCTGGCTTAATTACACTGTTTGACTGCATTCATACTAATAAACAAGATGATGTGTGCATCACATGTCTTCCTTTTACTCCAATTTAATGTCATTTCTACATTATTGGCAATTTTAATGTGAATCAATTGTTTACTCTCTAAATATCACCAACAGTGGCCAAATTGGAGCCAAAATTTTAAAAACAAAATCGCCAAATTTGTCGCCAAGTTAGCGTCAAAACTTGGAGACCAAAAGACTGGCGATATATCGCCAAGTGTCCGACAAATTATAACACCACTTGAGTTTACATCGAAATCAACAGTGCTTCCTCCCAAACAGGGGCAAAAGACCCCCTGAGGAACATTCGAATGCAACCAAAAGAGAAGGTGCACAACTAGACCCCACTAGGAGTCTACGTGTACCAAATTTCAACTTTCTAGGACATATCGTTTTTGAGTTATGCGAGATACATACGCACATACATACGTAAATACGGAGGTCACGAGAAAATTCGTTGCAATTAACTCGGGTGTTGTCAAAATGGATATTTCGGGTGTCTGTACGTCCCTAGGCATATATCCACGAGTGGTCGGGTCAAAAAAAGAAAAAAAAAACTCTACTTCATTCAGGGGTGAGAAAAAATGGAAATTAAGGCCAATTTTTGAGTGAACATTTTTTCGCGAATACAATACTTCCTTTTTTGTAAAAGGAAGTAAAAACATAAAAATATTAACTATGTAAATGCTTGGATATAGGTGTTTTTTTCCACAGTTCTTTTTCATATATTTCCTTACGATACGCAGTTTGAAGTTTCTTTTTATAAAAGTTTTGCGTAAGATTTGTAGTAAGTCAAGATTTTTAAACTTTTCTTTTGCTTCAGAAGTTGACAATAGCCTATTTAAGCGGAGTCTTTAAAGAGATTCAGAGGAACATTAATCTTCTGGGTGTGGTTTGAATCTCCTTTTTAGTGCATCAATTTTCATCGCTTCGGTCTTTTAAAATTCTTCGATGGATGCATCGGGCGGATTTCTCTTAAATGAACTCGGAGTCACTGTGGGCTACGTTCTTTTAAGGCATTTTTTTAGGATGAGACTTACAGATAGTTCTGTACTTCATATTTCTTACATTTTTTTTTTTAACAGGCCATGCTTTAAGGACAATTCCACAACTCTACAGCAAATCTTGCGAGTAGTTTATTTTGCGTTTAGTTATAACATTATTTTGGTGATTTGAAGATACTTAGAAAGATATGACTTTTTAGTCACTGCGAACGGAGCCCCTCTTTAGAAAAACATGTTACTTTGACTTTGTTTGGAGCAGATTTTTCTCATATATTTAACTTAAGTGAGGAAATTATGATTAAGTGGAGAAGTTATTATTTATCGTTGCAAGTTTTGTGAACATTTTATCCGAAAAATTTAACTTAAGTGGGAAAATTATGATTAATAAGTGAGAAAATATCTTTATTAAGTGGGGAAAATTTGATTATAAAAAGAGAAAACTAATTAAATGTCATTGTAACTCTTGCACACATTTTGTCGCAAATCTTTAATTTCAGTGGCTAATCATTGGTAAAATTAAAATCAACGTATTAATTGGTTAAATTATGATTATCAAATGGGAAAATTATTAAATATCTTTGAACTTTTCTGCTCACAAAAATTAATTCTATGAAGATATTTGAAAAACAATATAACAGGCACATAGAGCACAAATTCAATATGTTAGTTTTTGTGAGTTCTAAACATATCTTGCTTATTCTTAGAGCATGAAATCGGTATTCCAGTAGCAGTTTTTTTCTTCCTTGTTTTTTCCAAGGTAAAAATCAGTTTTGTGGAACGTAGATAAAAAGATTCTCAGGAAACACTCTGAGCAACTGGAGACCTTAAGCGAATAAAGGGCATCAAAAATGTTTTCTATGTTAAGCAAGTCTGGTGGAATAGACATTTCAAAGGAAAAGTTGTAAACCACATTTCTCTCCCACTTCCGTGAATCTCAGAAGAAATGGGGATTATTCTATTTTAAATGGAATTTGTAAACAAAAATGTTTAGAGTTTTGAGAATGCAAGGAAATGGTTGCATGCAATGAAATTTTTGATTTGAAATTCTCAATTTTTTTTTTCGATTCAAAAGAAGGTCTTAATGTAAAAACAGTGCAGTTCCTCAAATATATTTCACAATAGTTTTGGATTGTTTTGAAACTTTGTCATCATATAGTTTTAATTATGATGAAAATTATGAGTGTAATGTTTGTATCGAAACACAATATTCAATTGATCAATAGAATTATTTTCTGTCGTATTTGGATTATATACACATTTTCTACGTTTATAATTTTATGATATTAATATTTGTAAGAGTACATAAATAAAGTTATTTTGTTTCTGTAATTTATATTTTCTTTTGCATTTGCTTGTTCTTGTAATCAAAAATTCGCCATTATCTTGCAATTCATTTTGAACATTAATAAATCCAATTAATCATGGATACTTTATGAGGAATGGCGAATTAATTTGAAATGCCTAAAGCAGTGGTGCCCAACCTTTTTCTGCTCAAGGGTCGCACCTCATATTAAAAGAATTCTCGTGGGCCAGAACGCATATAAAATTTCAAAATGTTTTGTGAATGACATGAGAAAATATGGAAAAGCTAAAAAAAAAAAAAAAAGCAACCCAATAATTGTTTATATCATTGCTTAATGCTTATTTTATTAAATACATGCTTTTCAGAAACTAATTTCTGAACATCTATCTCCAAATATGTGTCATTGATACTAATCATGCTTTTCGATTTGTAACATTGACCAAAATAACGGGCCGTACGGATCAGCTTCGTAGGCCAGATGTGGCCCGTTGGCCGTTGGTTGAGCACCTTTGGCCCAAAGCATGCATGCTAAATTCACTCCCCAACCTTGGAAAAATGTAAGAAATATGGTCGAGTGGTCTATCGATATAATACTAGTTTGAAACAATTGGTACACTGTAAAAAAATCTCGGATAGCTTTTTGTTTATTACGAAAAGCTTTTTGTATATTCAGAATCCTTCCACCATTAGCATTTTTCTGCTCTTATCCCCAAATACCTTTCCCGTTTAACAAGAAAGTAAGTGTTGAAGCCTGCACAGCTCACACGACAATTGCAGTCCCGCACCAAATCCAAACTGAAACTCGAATTGGATGCACGCAATGAAAACAAAGAATCTTATTGCACAAGGAAAAAAAATCGGTAATTTTTTTGTCTGAGAGAAAATTTCTCTGGGAAAAAAAATCTTCAATTCAAATGCATTTTTCTGATATAAAGCAATAAGTTTTTTTCTTCTCTCTAGAAAAGTAAGAGGAAGTGCTGACGTATGCGCGAAGTAACACTTACCAAGGCCATTAGTAGAATTTTTGTTTCTCGCATGAATTCACAGAAAAATAATTTTAAAATCTTATATTTCTTTGCTACTTTAACGTCATGAGATATTAAAGCTGAAGCTACATAATGGTTTTTACTTTATTTTTAAGTACAAAGTGCAACTTCTCGATGCATGCTCGCGGAAGGAATACAAACTGAAATTAAAACCAAATAACTGTCGAGCGGACTCTATGTAAATTCGTTGCGTCGCATAACTTGTGTAGGTAATTTACTTTTTTCTTGGATACTTCTCTTTCTAACAAATGGGTAATTTTTGTAGGCAGAATTTTATTCTGTCATAAAAATGACGTTTTTGGTGACCAAATCCTGCAAAAGACCACCACCGACGAATAAGTAAGTCGCTTTGCAACTGTATTACTTTAAAGTGATTAAGTTCATATGAATCTCGTTAAAAAAAAAAAAAAAAAAAAAAAAAAAAAAGCTATTTTACTCGGTATAATTTTTTCGTTATGAACTGTTGCTATTTGAAAATATTTTACGTTATATAGAACACATATTTAAGTGCAAGTGTGTCTATTTTTATTCTTTAAAATTTAGGAATTGAAGAACATAAAAAACCCAAAATAAGTGTTATTGTGTACTTGGTTTTTATGTGTCAATCCCAGCTAATATTTGGCTAAACATTTATGTATCAAACATCATGAATTGCATGTTATAATATGCATATTGTCAGATTTGATAGTTCATCATTAAGGTTGCGTGTTTTCATTCTCTTTTAAACAGTGTAGTTAGATTGCATGAAGAAAAAAACTCTCTCTTGTAATAAGGAACGTACCCCAGTAGCATCAGAACGTTTAAATTTGGTACAGAAATCGTGTTATTGGTCAAATGACGGTGTTAAGTGTCACTTGTGCATTATATTCGACGTACAAAAACAGTAATATTATCACGGTGTCATTCCCGTGTTATTAGAACGTAATATTTGACGGCATCAAACCGGAGTTAATTATACCGTTCAATTTTAGTGCTAATGCCACCTAAATCGAGCGCCCTCTATCTGTGTTTACCTCGGAACAGTTCAATGAGCTAGGAGTTTCTTTGCGATCTTCTCTTCGTTCGAATAAATTAAATTTTGTTAAAATGGATGTTTCTTGAAAGATTAAAGAACACAGTAAAGGATTAACTTTTGTCAAAAGTAAGTAATCGAGTTAACTTAAGTTGGGGAAAAAATTCTAGCTATTTTTTTTTATTATTGTCATAGGTTAGGCCTAAAGCGATCTTATCAGTTCTGTTTTGAAAATTTCGCAGCAATTATAATTTTTTAAAAATCTTCAACACTTAAATTTCATTCAAAAGTCTAATTTTATTTTTTAATTTTTTTAAAATTTAGAGATGAGGGCTGATTATTTTCTGAATTTAATCAGTTTTTATGAACTTTGAACGTTCTGGTGGAAAAAAATTATCCTGTTTTTATAACTTATTAAAAATGGCTATTTCACGAATCTAGTTTTGTTTAACGCTTCTTTATGAAAGGTGTATTTCTGATTTGTATCAAAAATGATTGGTACAATATTTATTTTCCTGAAAGTGATAATTTGCTATTGTTATTTTCTATTGCGAGTTCAAAAATGCAATAGGATTATAAATAGATTATTATGCCCTGAACCTCATTTTTTTTGACATATTTCAAACAAATAAATCTTTTAAAAAGAAATTGGCTGCTACAAAAACTTTTTTTATTCAACAATAACCCTCCAAATTCTTTTGAGAAAAATGTGTTACTGCTGTTAAGTGTAAATGGGTACCTGTACATACTATTCAAGTTACACCAAACTAATATGTTTGAATATTGAGGAAGAAAATTATATAACAGAAATGTGTTAAAAAATTCTGGTTCAGTTAAAAATATTCATTATAAATAACTTATATGATTAACAGAAAATGTTCCCAGCTCAATAGTATTTATAAAAAGTCAATTTAATTCAAAATAGTCAAGATTATTAAAACAAGATTCGCGGAATAAAATTGAATTCATTCTATTCTAAAGCAGTATTGTTTGTTTTATGAAAAAAAAAAAAAAATGGCGAGGAGCTATATGTTGCAGATTTGTCTAACAAAAAGGATACCACCTGCCGCTTGGAATTTCCCTCCGCTCATGTTTCAACGAACAATAAATTAAAATAATAAATCCAGCAGAAATTAACAAATGGAATTGTTAACTATTAGGGAGAAAAACATAAAAGTGATCGCTTCTTAAGGTTACTCGAGTTAAAATTATCACCCAGAAAAATATTCTATTTTACCGTTTTGGTTGTGTCGAATCGTTGTAATGTTGGAGTAAAAAATAAGCATTCAGTGAATAATTTACGGATATAATACTATTGGTTTTAATTTATTACGTTTTTGTGATTTTATCGTATTTCTGTGATCATAACTAAAAAGCTCGAGCCATCATTTGTGGTTTTTTTCTTTCCTTCATTCTTCATCAATATTTGGCAGTTTGTCAATGTATTTGATTTAAAAGAAAAAAATCTTCTTAAATATATATATATATATATATATATATATATATATATATATATATATATATATATATATATATATATATATATATATATATATATATATATATATATATATATAACAGCATTATAGTTTTTCCTCATACAGCAAGAACTAAAATTTCAAGCACGTCACAAATTGTCTTTTAGTTTAAAAAAAAAAAAAATTAATCGCCTTTTTATAATACTATTCCTCAGAAATGACACAAATATTGGGTCCCTAATTTATTGCATTTTTCAAGGGTTTTACTGCAATATTTGTGTTACACACTTTGGACATCAATTTTGTGTTCAGTTAATTTAGCAGAAGTTATATCATTCAAAAAAATAAATGCTTAAGTTAGATAATTTCGGACTGTACTTCCAATTGTTTATGCACTTATTAAATTACTAGTAGGAAATTTTGTCTACTTATTTGCATTTTAATTTTAGGAAACCACAGCCATAAACAGGGCAGAAATCATTTTTCTCATTTTTTTTTTGGTTGTTCCTAAAATATGTGTGAAAATGTATCATGTAAAATGAAGGATATTTAATAATTAAATAGTTTGATATGTATGTGTTTGTTAATTCATTTTTGTGTGAATATATTATTCTGATTAAAACTAAGTAACAAATTTAAGAATATAATTCAAATGAGTTATTTCTGTGATCCAAACGTAGGGGGATGTGGGGTAAAGTGAAATAACAGGGCAAAGTGAAATGATGAAATATTTACTCTGCATTTACCGACACCTATCTGGTAATATTTTAATTATGTAGTAGCACATGTAGTATATTCAAGTCAGGAAAAAAACACGGCCGAAGATAAAAACATAAGGTAATACAGGCATTTTTAAAAGATTGATACTTATATTGTAATACCTTGTTGCAAGTAAAAAAATTATTTTTGTTATTATAAAATGATAAAGTTCTTCTTATTAATATTTTACATATTTATTGAGACCTTTTAATATTCGGTGCAAGATTTATTTAGTTCAGATTTTGAGGATTTAGGGTATGGTCACTAGTGACAGACAGTCATAAGTTTGGTTTTAAATAATAGGCCTTCAGGGCGGGTAAAACTGATGTTACTGTAGCCCATGAATACGGTGCAGACATCTGGTTTTATCGGAGGGAATTCTATGAGCCAGTTGGTATTTACAAGGGAGTAGTGGAAGGTTATTAACAGCCATCACGAGATCAGAAATTATGCCATGCACGCATTTTTATTCTTATTAGACTCTAATAGGATACTTAACTGAGGGACTTATATACAAATACAAATACAAAAGTGATGACCAGCAACAGGCTCTGGGCCCAGCTAGACTGGTCCTAGTCAATTTACAATCCCCAGTGAAGATCAATGGCTCTCTTAAAACTATCTACTCCCTTGCTCATTACCACCTCTTCCGGTAAGCTGTTCCAATTTTCCACTACCCTGCTAAAATAATAATTTTTCCTAATATCCATGTTAGCCTGAGATTTAAATAGCTTAAAACAATGACCCCTTGTCCTGTTTTCAGTGATAAACTTCAGCCCCGTAACATCTTTCATACTTATAAATATTTTTCCCACAAAAACTATTTAATAAGGTCTTCTTAAGACATTGAATCTCAAATTTTATTTCATAGCCAAACTATTTAACTAAAGTCCTTTTTAATTTCAAAGCATTTTTTACTTACTTTTCTGAGCTATTTTTATCGCAGCTTTAACTGGAGTAGGAAAAAAAAACCCTCTCAGCAACGTTACACAAACATCCTCAAAAAATTTTTTACGTTAAATGCGGCGAATTTGTGTTGTAAAAAATATCTTTTCCCCTTAAAGATTCCTTTTAAAACTAATTTTCCACCTTTTAAAAAAGAAAGGCATATTTTTTTTCTTTCCCTACGGAGAAAAGGCATTTTTTCTTCTTTTGCTAATACACTAAATTTTTTAACCGCTGGGGAGCATCGAGCAACTCATAAGAAATATTTTGAATTATATTTTCTGCAACACATTTTTATTTATGCGAACTAAGCTGATTTATTTCCAAACGATTAATATTGTTTTTAACAGCTTTCTTTTATTTGCTTTGATTGTTTAAATATCATGATAATAATAATGAAAGTAAGGGTGGTAGGATATTTAATTCCTATTTTTCCCGAAATGAAATTGATTTCTAGTTCGAGGCAAAGTGAAATGATGAAATTTTTACCTTATTTTTCGCGCCAACAATCTGTTAATATTTCAGCTATGTAGTAGCATATATATTCTATTCCTGCAAGGAATACGTTACCTCTGAAGATCACAATCTATTTCAGAAAAATTGAGGCAGTGAGAAGCAAAGGGATGTAATTGGACATTTGCAAGTTTTGAGAGTGAAATTTCTTAATCATGCTGTATATAACAGCATCTACACTGTAAAAAAAAAAAAAAAAAAAATCCGAAACGCTATCGATTATTTCCATGGAACGTTTCGGGATTTCAAGGGTTTTCATCTATTTCCCCGTAAAATCAAGTCTATTTGCAAAAACGTTTGCTACATGTTGCACAAATGCAGACTTTTCACTAGTGTGAAAAATATTTTTAGCCACAAATTTAAAGATTGACTGAAAATGTGTACCGTTAAGTGCACCGCCTATAGTTCGATTACAGTCCGTCTAAATTGACCCAATGAGAGCGAATAACAGTCACTGAACTGCTTTACTAGGCAAGACTTTAAGGCGAAGAAGATGCTTGGTTCTAACTTTCAATTCTGTCTTAGCTTTGACCGTGGTTGCTTTAATGCTTCTTGCGCTTTCTTGGTAGATCAGGAAGGTTCCAGTTAAATACTTTAAACCTAGCTAATTTTCCTTGATGGTTCCCTAGACATGACTGGCTTTAAGCGGGGAAATTTTCAAATTTTTCAGGAAATTTCACGAATAATTTCAAAAATTTTACTGATATTTAGCGGAAAACGTTCCTGTTTTTTACAAGATATGTTTCTGGAAGAAATTAGGCATATCAGCTGACCATTTTTTTCCAGGAACGTTTCTGAATTGTTTTTACAGTGTACCAGGGCTACGAAGCATTCATCTACCAATTGTACTAATTATTTCAAAAGTTTTGATTTTAGTACTTACATCCCTTTTTATAATCAGCAAAGAGCTGTTTTCCGCTCTTCAACGTTGCTAAAAATATTATAAAAATGTATCATCGCGATTGCAACAAATAATCCTAGGCTGAACTGTATGTTAACCATTTCTGTTCTAGCAACAGGAAAGTTACTGCTTCTAATTCAGCCCCAGAGTAATCAGATGTATCGTAGCCACCGACTTATATCTAGTGCGTGAGATATGCAACTGTTTTAACGCGCTACTTTTGGGTAAAAAGAGAAATGATTTTAAAATTTTTATGATTAGCAATATTTAAAATTATTTACTAAAAACTGGTCACTGCAAGGTTAATTGTATATGAATCAATGGCAAATTTTATTTTACTATTTTACATTTATTAAGTTTGAGAAAAAGTCGTGAGACAACTACCCTTTTAAACGAAATTCCCGACTTTGGGTGTTCCAACAACGAAAAAATGCTCCCACGCGTGTACTGCGGCAAGTTTTCACTGTTGGTGACGTCAGAGCGTTACTCGATTAGTAATCTTGGCTATTATATGTAGGAAGATGACAATGTTCTTGTTAATAACATTTTGAATACTATTAATCGGTGCAGTATTTTTTAATTTAATATTGAACTTTCATTTTAAATATTTTGTGCAATTTGTCCAGCAAATGCCGTGCAAAGTGAAACAGTTCATTTCCTTTACTTATTCAGCCAGTTCATAATTCACTTTCGCATTCATTCACTAATTAATTAATATTCATTCCTTCATTCAATAATTCAGTTATTTATTCATTTTCTTATTTTCTCATACATTTACTATTTTTATTCATTCATTTTTTTTCATACAATTCTTTATTTATTCCTTTATAGTTTCACTATCTATTCATTTAGTATATCATTCTTTTATTTACTCATTCATTTCATCAAAAACAAATTTGATACTCAAATAGAAAACGATTTATTCAAAAATTGTTTATCTTCTTCTTTGCCCATGGAAAATAAGTGAAAATGTTCCTTTTTTTTCGAAGGTACAAATTTACTGCCGAAACAAGAAAAAAAAAATATTTCAATGCAAGTTTTTTATAAAATACACTGGCTTCAAAAAGTAAAGGTAGAACCTGTTTTTTGCGTCTAATTTGCAAATGAATGAATGTCGAAAAAAAAAATTTGGAGAATATGTGCGTTGAATAGTTTTTTATTGAATGCGTTATAGAAATTTGTATAAGTGTATTGAAAAAACGATTAATAGCAAAAAAAAAAAAAAAAAATCTTTGCAGAGAAGTCCATTCTTGAAGAAAACAGAACATCACCGTGTTATGAAGGAAATTTTCTTTGGAACAATACAAAAATGGGTTCGATTTTCCATCCTGTTTATTAAGTTTGCGGACACTGGAATAAGACGCAAAGACTAGACACAGAGTAAGCAGTGTTGCAGCTCATGTAACGACCTTGGAGGAGGATTTAAAGCAGCAACTTGTCTGCCGCGATAGTCCCAAAGATGTTCTATCGGATTCAGGTCCAGAGATCGTGCTGGCCATTCCATTCGTTCCAAACCGTGATCCTCAAGATACTCCTCAACAATCCGAGCTAGATGAAGATCATGCATTACCATCCAACAGAATGAAGTCATTACCAATAGCACTAGCATATGGGAGGATATATGGATCAAGGATCTCATCTCGATATCTCACACGAGTCAGAGTTCCTCCATGGAACACATGCAGGTCAGTGTGACTACCGAACCAGATCCCTGCCCAAGCCATGATGCCACTACCTCTATAACTGTGTCTTTCAACAGTGCTGGATGGATGGTATCAAGTCCGCTGTTCCCTCAAGCTCAGTAGATGCCTTGAATCACTCTCCAATGAAAATCTGGACTCGTCTGTGAACAGCACAGAAGCCCATTGCTGCTGGGTCCAGGAAACATGATCTCGTGCCCAGCATGGTTTTTTCGCTGCGGTTCGTTGAGGGGAACACACACAACTGGTCGTCTTGTATAGAGACTTGCATTGTGCAGACGATTTTGCAACGTAGTTGCAGAGATCCTTCATCCTGGCGCTACAAAGTGGTCTCCAAGTGGTTTTTCTCCTTCCTCCTGAAAGAACTAGAAAACGGTCTTCTGCAGGTGTTGTAGCTCGTGGTCGGCTTGGAACAGGTCTTCTGAACACAGAATCTTCGGATTGGTATTGATCCCAAAGTCACTAAACAACACTAGGAGACACATTGAGACATCTAGCAGCATAAGCCTGCGGCAATCTCATTTCCATCCATCCAACTGCTCGCCACCTTAACGAATCGGATAAACGACGTCTCTGAGACATTTTCTTAACTATTGTCACCGAAACTGCCAACAACAGTTGAAAATCAACACATTTTACACACAAAAGTACGAAAGCTTTATATTTGCATATTTGTTTCTCACTTATAAAGATATGTTCTTTTCTATAAAATAAAAGTGGTTGCTATCGTTTTTGTATAAATGGTTTTAAAGTTCACCATTATCATTCATGCAAACTATGTATTTTATTGTTACTGCCATTTTTTTTATGGTGAGCTTCAAAAAACATATTGTATCTTAACTAGTTGAGGCCAGTGCACTGTTAAAAATTCAGGAAGATTTTCTGGTAATTGTTACTGTAAAATTGCATCGCCGACGCATCGCTGATTTTTACGGTAATTTATACCGGAGAAATAAGCGATCCCAGCGCCAACTGGTTGCTGTGGCCTACCGAGGAAACCGTAAAATTTTACAGTAACATTTGATTTTTACTGTAATAGTTACTGGCAACATGGATGTCAGTAACAATTACCGTAAATTTTCCGGAAAATTTTTAACAGTGTGCAAATTGCTCTTGTACTGCAATTTTCAAAACAAATTTACTTCTTGAAAAAGTTATCTTAACTATGTTATTTTGCGCCACATTCCCTACAAGTATGATAATTGCTTATTAATTCGTCAGAGATTTTCTTGAAAAATAATGCAGTAAAACATGCCTAACTCGGACCTAGTAAGAACGTGAAAGCCGCAAAAAGTAGATTTCAAAGTCAAGATAATAGCTACATCACTATAAAATTCCCTTCATAAAACGACCCTACGCTACACGAAGCTTAAGAAACATTAAACCTGCCTAACCATGAAGTTTTTCAATTTATGATTTTATTGTACGGATCAAATTTAAAAAGAGAGTAGCAGAATCGAGATTTTTTTTTAACTTACACACTGATACATAACTGCATTTGAAATGTTTATTTCTGATAACTTTTATTGAAAAAATTACTGATTACCGTAGGGGTAATCCCACAGCATTCAATGTTACACACGGGTTAGTTGAGAGTTAAACTTCGAAATATGTGTTCTATTTTTTTACTGTGAAAACGTACATGTGAAAGTTAAAAATAACTGAAAGCGTGTTCATAGTTATTTGTATTTTCAAAGTAAAAAAGTAATTCGAAATTTTTTTGTGAAATTCCTCGCATGTAACACCGAATACTGTAGAATAACCCTTGAGATAAATTTTCCGTTCTTGCCTTCTTTTTGTTTGTCGAATTTCCGGCTTTTTGGGGTAATACATTTTATTCCAGATTAAGATAGCTATGGATTAGATAATGTATTAATGCGTATCTTCACGGATAGAAGCAAAGAGAATTTGGTTATCATTAAATATTTCGTGTGTTATTTTTGAATATTAGTTTATTGTGTTTGAAAATACACTTAATTAGTTCATTATTTCCAATTAAATTTTAAAAATTCAAAAAATCGGTGCACCTAAAAAGAGCTTTCAGAATGAAACGAAATTTTGCATACGTAAATACAACATTGATATTACAAAGCGATTAGAAAATGAAAGCAAAATGATAACTTTTACTGGAAAAATCTCAATTAAATGGAGCTTTGTGTACCATCTTGGGCCACCTCTAGCATGATTTCCTGAGACGATACTGGATAGGGCTGAGGCTCGAAAGATTACGTCATCCATACGTTCCACATCTACTCTGATAGAGTCACTAATTCGATCAAACTCGTCGGTCATCACAATTATCGTTCAAAGGGTTCTTAGATATTATCGATCTTTGGCAAAACAGGGGATCGAGAAGGATAGAGAAGGTGATAATGTGGAAGAGGAAGTCCCTTGACTTCCGTCCTGTGTGTGACCGAGCACTGTCCTGTTAAAAGAAATGTCCCTGGGAGCCCTGCTATGAGTGCCATCACATGCGACTGAAGCATGCACTGTAAAAACGATTCAGAAACATTCCTGGAAAATAATAGGCAGCTGATGTGCCCAATTTCAACCAGTAACATATCTTGCAAAAACCAGGAACGTTTTCCGATAAAAGTCAGTAACCTTTCTGAAATATTGGAAAATCTCTCCTGTTACAGCCAGTCGTAACCTTCTAAAAAATTAAATTATTTGATTAGAACTTCCTTGATTTACTAAGGAAGCATTGGAGAATCCACGGCCAAAGCTACACGAAAATTGCGAGCAAGAACCAAGCATATTCCTTGCCTCGCAAGATTGCAGCTATCCAGTGACAGATTTGCCCCTGTTGGAAACTTAGTCAATCTGGACAGGCCGTAATCAAGTAAAAGCCTATACACTAAATAAACACACTCAGTCAATCTTTAAACTGGTAGCAAAAAATATTTTTCACACCAGTGAGAAGTCTGCATCCGTGCATTTTTTAGCAATTCAGGAAACTTTTTTGCGAAAATGCTTGATTTTACGGGGAAATAGGTGAAAACCTCAGGAATCCCGAAAGGTTCCACGGAAATAACCAGTAACGTTTCGGAATTTTTTTACAGTGTGCCACAAACGTATAGTTAGGCTGTTATGATGTTATCGATCAACACTAGGGGGGACCATGTTTCGTATAGAATAGTAACCCATGACTAAGGTCCCTATAGTGGAGGAGCCGACGCATCCGCCATTTTGGAGCAAACTTGATCCAGTGCTTCGTAGCGATATCATTGCTGCCGATTTTTACATTTCTTTGGCATGCATTAAATTGAGTCAAATGGGTAGTTGTTCGGCTGTTAATTGTGTAAACAGCTCGAAAAAATGATTTCAGCTCTTCAGATTTCCAGCAGATGCAGAAAGAAAAAAGAAATGGATAAATAATAGCCCGCGAAGTGACTGGCAACCTAGAAACAACGCCAACTGTTTCCAAAATTTCGCCAATGCTCACCTTCGTTCTGTGACTCTCTCGTTCCCTGTTAGGCGAATGATTGCTAATAAAGGTAGCTTTCCCTGTTGAACGCTTGCTCCAAAATGGCGGATGCGTCGGCCTCTCCAGTTATAGGTGTTCTAGGGGGACCATGTTTCGTATAGAATAGCAACCCATGACATCACACTAGCTGTGGGTGAAGGTTCCCGCTGAAAAGTAACGACATTATTTCGGCATCTACAACGGGGACTCCACAAGCGCACATGATTGTCATCTTTGTTCAAATTGGATCTGGATTCGTCGTAAAGACAATTTGGATCCATTCGGTTGCTGTCCGATCACATTGACAGCGACACTACTCCAAATCGGAGGTGCCAGTGTGTCCTGGCTTTGTTTTCCTTTTTTATAGCAATGAAGTAAATCCGGCTGCTAATTTTCAACTGCTGTTTAGGAAATGTTCAAAATGCAATGATAAATAAATGATACATATTTCAATAGTTATTTTTCGATGAAATAAAATGCTAATAAAAATCACAATCATAGATTCTAAAAATTTTTGCTAATTAAAGATGTCGAATAATAGGAAAGAGATTTATGTTTTCGAAAAGGTTCCCGTTTCCATTAAAGGGATTTCTTCTCTGAAGCTTTATACAGTGTTACATTATTTCTGGGCCTACATTAAATTTTAAAGTTTTTTTCTTCTCTAGTTTTGTAAAAGAAGAAAAGAAAAAAGAGCGCTAAATGTTACTTACTATGTTTCGAAAACAAATGAATTGTCAATATATTTTGTGCAACGTTTGACCATTTTAGAAGCCTCGTTACGGAATTAACTTTGAAATCTATAGATAATGAAATGAGGAAGTGTGCTTTTCTAACAGAACAGTACAAGTCATTCCCAGTACTTTTGAATTTTTCTTATCAATTTAAATAATTCCCAATTTCTAAATGTGTTTATTTTAAATTTTTTCATTCATCTACTTTGTATACTAAAGTATCAATCAGAAGAAGCCGAAAATAAAACAATTGTTTTCAAGCTACTCCTGAATGCAGTTTTAAGAAAAAAACCTTTTATCTGGAAATGTATAGCATTTTGAACATTCAACAGCTCAAATCAATTATCAGAAAAAAATAATAAAATTTACCTCGTTTTTTGACTGTAGAATTCATAGTGGTTGACTGAGCACGGAAGTTATTCTAGATAGACTTCTTTAAAATAATACTAGATATCAATGCATTCTTTTATTTTCTTTCTGAAATGACTGTGACAGAGGAAGCAATATGAATTATGGATAATGTTGAGATATAAATCAAAAACAATTTTTCCAGATGAGTTTTTTCCCCCTGGTTGTTTTAATATAACTATTTATATGTGTTAAGTATAATTTAACTGCTATTTTACGTTGTTGCTGTATTTCAGCGCGATCGTGAATCACGTATGTCTAAATAATTTGAAGCTGGAATACTCAATGTTCTTTTTTTTAGACAAACGAAGAATTTTGCATCACTTGGTATAATCTATTGTACAGACAATTAATACTTGAGTTTGTACAATTAAGTTAGGAATCGATAAAAGAATATAATTGTTTGCTTGTAATTATCATATATATAATAACCAGGGTTACCATATTTAAGAACAGCAAATACGAGACAGGCTTCTATGAGTGAAAGGAGGGGGGGGGGTGATATTTTTGTGGTTGAGGGCAATTACTGGTTATGGTAAACTTTTAAGGGGTGATAAACAATCATGTTTCAATAGCTTTCGAAACTTTCCTTTCAGTATGTTTATTTATGCGTACACTTTTGGAGAAACTCTAGTTCAAAGAATAAATCAAGCAATAGAACGAAGTTCGGTATACAGATCGACGTTGATAGGAACAGATGCTAATTAGTTTAGTCACTTTTCGTTTTACTTTATTTTTTTACCTTAAAATTCTGTCTCGTATTATAAAATATTGTTATTAGCTAGAATACGGGACGTAAGCTGTCCCGTATCGAAGTTCCCCGGGACGCGGGACGATTTTTCAAAATACGGGACCGTCCCTTGAAATCCGGGACGTCTGGCAACCCTGATAATAACCAAAATCACTGATCGAGTAACGATCTTACGTCACCAATAATGAAACTCGCGCCATAGCATGCGTGACGGCATTATTTCATTGTTAAAGCTCTCAAAATTCAGTATGTTATTTATAATATGATAATATTTTTTGTCAATGTTTGACATGCAGGGAAGTGTTTTATTTTGAGAAGGCAGCACGGGATCCGGTTACTTTATTCTTTTACTGGTAAAACCGTAATTTGAAGAGAATAAAGAAACGAAAAAGGAGTCAACATTCAACGCTATCTACTGGAGTTTAGGGTTCATCAACTGAAGTTAGGTTTAAAATTTCAACTATCAAAATATCACCAAACAGGCAATCGCTTCGTTCAAATGTAGAAGCAATTTTCCCCCGTCATACCTTGACGGGCGATTTTCTAGTTATTAAAATAGCTGTCAAAAACTCCAGTCTGTGACGGGGTTTTCACTATCTTAGCGAGAATGATGAAAGTGTTGAAGTAGGGGAATCATCCCGCGAAAGTTCTTTTTAAGCTCAAATGAGAATTTCTATGACTGTATGAAAAATAATAACAAAGCTGTTTGAGTAATAGTGTAGTCCGACCAGCGATTGAACACTTCAGGGCAATTTCATTTCAGAAATTCATAACATTGTTAAAAACATTAGTATATGGAACATGGCAATAAGAACATTTTTAACTGACATATCTACGAGTAGTTTTAATGGGAAAAATTAATGCTTCTACTTCAGGTTTTTTTTTTTTTTGAGGAGTTTAAACGAGGAAAAAAAACCTCAGTTAGGGAAAAGGAAACGTAATTTCAATTTTACAATTTTAAATTCTTTTCTTTCTTCTGGGTGTGAATTTAGAAAAAAAAGAAAGTCATTGTGTTCAAGACTGCACTGTTTGAGATAAGCTGGAAATAAAAGGTGTGATTATATGACTGTTAAGGAATGCATTCACCCAGTTCTTTTACCCAGAGACAATGGGGTAAAAGGACATACTCTATTGTTATCCCCGTGAGGTTGATGTAGGCAGATAATTCAACTACGCACAATCAGTTCAGATGCTTCGGACGCTCCACAGTCTACACCAACAATAATCAAGCTGCTGCTGCAAAAAAAAAAAAAAAAAAGTACAAAAAAAAAAAAAAAAAGAAAGAAATTCTGCGCTGAATTTCTGTAAATACATAGAAATCTTTACTTTACATCTAAACTCAATCTTAAAAAAAATACAAGAATGAATAAAATCGCATTTTCCATTTACCCCAGAGAACATAAAAGATGAGGTAAATCAAAACACTTAAATCGCGCCTTAAAAATGTCTGGAAAGGTGAAATTCAGAACTAAATACTTTGAGTAACCTTCCCCATGACTTGTAAGAAAAACTATTTGAAACCAGTTAGTATGCATTTGTAGACCTGCTGGAATGGAAAATGTAAGGTCACAAAACATTAAAAAACAACTTTTTTTGACACTGTCATAACAATGATGACACCTACATAATTGTTTGGAAACACGTGGAACTCTCACAATGTCATCTCTTTGTTGCCTACTTTTCACTCACCAACAGTTCAGTTTCAAAAATTACCACAAATGTATGTATAGAGTTTGTTTCCATTTACCCCATGTTTCGTTTTGCCCCATCTGATCTAACAGAAACTCAAGTGAATGGAAACCTATAACCAATTTACAAAAGCAATATTTTTCAGGTTTTTTTTTTGGAAATTTATGGAAGGAAGGTACTACTGCCCATTTATCTGAGAAGAAACTTCTTTTTAAAAGGCATTTGAGCAGTTCTTTTCGGTGGAATGTATTCATTCTCTGGCCCGATCCACCTGGTTAACATATAGATTTTGTAAAATATGAATCGAAGCGTTGCAACCGTTACAAAGAATTTTACTACACGCTATAGATTGTGGGGATATATTAATCCTCTAGCTGTTCTGTATTTATAGAATCAAAGCTGCACTGTTGCGGAAATATTGTTTCGTTACTGCATTTGGCGAAAATTACATTCCTTTCGTGTATTTATGTATTTTTTATTTTGTTTGCTCACGGTTTCTTTAAATCTTTTTATATATCACTTGCTCTACAATACTAAGCAAGCTCCGAGCAATCGTAGTATGATTATTGATAGAAAATCATAAGTGTTTATTTTTCTTAATACTTTCAAATAACTACCAGTCTGCAGTAGTGACTAATACATCTGTATTTTTTGTTGCACTAAGAAAAAAAATTCCGTTATTTAAAAGTAGCAGTCAACCATAACCATGTATAGAACTAATTATCTTGGAATAGTTTCGTTTGATTACTTATTTCAATTAATACGAAATACGTAAATAATGAAATATAAAGGAAAACCTCCTAATAATTTACACATTATGTTACTTTATTATTTTTTATCTCTCTTTCTTCCTCTCTCTTTTTTGCACTCCTTTTGCCTCATTGAATATTTAAAAAAAAACCTATATCGTCGGCTCAGAGGAATAGTAAGATATCTTAGTGTTATTTCTGGGATTAGATGTCTTACTGTTGTCTGAGGCGACGATATGAAAACTAAAATCTTCATAATCTTTATGAACTTTGACTTTCTTACAGGATCAGTTAATTACCATTTCGTGTGAGAGAACTTATACATATATAAGGGTATAAGGGTTCTATGAAAATGCATTAAAAATAACAATTTTTAATATCCAGAGATATTTTAACGCGTACGTAAGCGTATTTCGCGTATTTTAAGGCGGGAATATTACATACTCAGAAATTTCATCAAACGTATTCTCACTGTTGGTAAGAGTATTTTAAATGTAAATATAGCATCGTTGAACATTGACAGCTAAAGGAAGCTACAAAGCATTCCATATGAATTGTTTCATTTTTTATCGCAAAGCGCCAACCAGTCTGAATGAGTAATGAATTAGAATTAATTAGAAATCAAAAATGGTATACATCTTTTCGTTACCCATTATGTTTGTTACCATCCTTAGCAAGTTAACTTTTTTATTTAATTGATGGTTAGTATTGTCTTGATAATTTTCGCATATTTCACTCCTCCAGAATGCATTTCACTCCTCTAAAACTTTATGGAGTATTTTAATGCTGTATAAAAAACTCTAGCTGTATCTCTATTAGTAACTATAGTGGCTCCTAAAAGTGTTCGTATACTTTGAAATTTTTTAGTAAAACCAAAATAACACGAAACTGAATTCGAATATGAAGTCCAATATTTTTTCACATCATTCCTATGTCATTCTAAATAAAACCCTGTAGTCTTTTTAAAATATTGACGGATCTTCTTTTTGAAATGGGTCAAAAAACGAAGAGACACAGAAATAACACGCCGCAAAAGTCATCGTACACTCGAATATTTTCGAATAAATTCATGATTTTTTTTGCATTGTGATGACCCTTTAAAATTATTTGGCTGTAACTTTTTGTTTATTTATTCCTTAATATTGTGCTTATTTCTTCAAAATGGCTGGTACTCGTGAAAAACCTCAAACACCATTCGAAATTTGAATTTTTTTCTCACAGTAGCGGTAAAACGGTTTCTCTATTTAGTTAACTTATTCCATTCTTTAGTTAAGTGTTTGATAAAATGCTTTAAAGAAAACGTTCAGACCGAAAACAAGGTAAGAAAAGGTCAACCGGCAAAGTTGATAGAGCGTGATCGGAGATTTACAGTTAAAAAATTTATTAAAAATACACATTTGAGTGCTGTAAAAGTTTCTGCCGAGTTGAATGGAAATTTTAACATTTGATTTTCATCTAAAATTGTTCGTTAAGTTCTCTGATTAGCTGGATTAAATGGGACCTCTTCCCGCAGAAATTTTCTTAGGTGTGAGAATAACAGAAAGCTTACGCTTTTCGTAGCAAAATCAATGATAAATAAGCTCAAAACATTTTGGAATTATTTCTTACTTACAGATAAAAATGAATTAAACATTTTTGGTTAAATTGTTGTACAATTGTAAATAGAAGAAAAAAAAATAGGAACCTAATCTTATGAACTTAGTTGGACCAGTTAATCAGGACGGTGAAAGTGTTTTGTGTGAGGGTGCATATCTGCATTAGGACTTGGTAGTTTGGGATTTTTTGATAAAATAATGAATTATTCTGTTCATTTAAATATTTTTAAAAACAATTTTAAACTCTTAGCTAAAAATTTGGTTATCGGAAACAACTTTTTTTAAAAATCAAGATAACGATAAGAAGCACACGGTTTTCAACGTTTGCATCTAGTGATTCAAAAATTGTCCTGATTTTAGAAAATACCAATTCAGTCTCCAGATTTGAACTCAATGCAACATATTTAGAGATGTCTGGAGGCTAGATTACGTTAATACGGCTTTGAAACGATAAGAGAGCTAGAAACAGTCAGACTCAAAGTGTGGTTGAACACTTACTCAAAAGTTACGCAAAAAAAGAAAGAAAAAAGAATGAAATCTATTCCCAGAGGTTTAAAAGGTGTTGTTCATACCGTATGATATTCTGCTAAATAATAACTGAATAAAAAGTTAGATTACTCAATAATAAATATATAGACATTTTTTAAAGTGTACGAAGACTTTTGTGACATATAATTTCCGGTACTTTATGGTTTTTGATGGTTAAAAAAATCAAATTTTTAATATATTTTTTAAAAAACATTTCATGTAGTTTTGTTGAAAATTTATCTTATAATTAACCGCCGAAAAAACGGAGGAGGTTCTCAATTCGACACGTATATATATATATATATATATATTTTAATGTATGACCACGCATAACTTTTTACAGAACAGTCTGATTTTGATAATTCTTTTTTTATTGGAAAGGGTATACCCCGAAGGTGGTCCAATAAAAATTTTGAAAAAAAAATCCTACCCTAAGGGTGGGAAAAGGGGGTTGATTTGTTGTTCACTCACAAATTTTTAATGTATGACCACACATAACTTTTTTACAAAATAGTCCGATTTTGATAATTCTTTTTTTATTGGAAAGGTTATACCCTGAAGTTGGTCTCATATAAATTTGGAGAAAAAATTCCTACCCTAAGGGTGGGAAAAGGGGGAGATTTGTTGTTCACTCACAGATTTTTTTATATATGACCACACATAACTTTTTACAGAATAGTCCGATTTAGAATATTCTTTTTTTTTTATTGGAAAGGGTATAGCCTGAAGTTGTTCCTATATAAATTTGAGGGAAAAAATCCTACCCTAAGGGTGGGGAAAAGGGAGCGATTAGTAGTTCACTCTAAGATTTTTTGATGCTGAATTGGGTATAACAAAAAAAAAAAAAAAAAAAAAAACCTCACGATGAATGAGATGAGGACTTGTATGTCTCTCATGTGTACTGTCTTGAGTAGGTAAACGACAGTATCTGCAGAAATGAGTTTTCGAGATATTTGAAGAATTGTTCGCTGGATTCAGTACTATCAACTGGGAAATGTTGGAATTATATTTTTTTTAGCGGAAACCAAATAAGTTAGTTTGTACAACAAAGCTAACGTACAAAAATTGATGACAAAATGCAAAAAAAAAAAAAAAAAAAAAAACAGATAAAATTGCAGTTTTATAGCCCTTTACCTGCACACGGCAGTGTAGACCTCTCAATCTCTGGTACTTGTGATTAGGGTTAGTTTTCAGTGCCAGTCGTCAAACATTTTTTATATTCAGGATTTGTATGAAAAAATAGGGCGAAGTTTAGTGATGGTGACATACTATTTTTAACCGACGAAAAAACGGAGGCGGTTCTCAAGTCGACACGTACTTTTTTTTTTTTTTTTAAATGTATGATCACACATAACTTTTTACAGAATAGTCCGATTTTGAATATTCTTTTTTTATTAGAATAAGGGTATAGCCTGAAGTAATTCCCCTATAAATTTGAGGGAAAAATCCCTACCCTAAGGGGGGGGGAGAGGGGGTGATTAATTGTTCACTCTAAGATTTTTTGATTCTGAGTTGGGTATTACAAAAAAAAAAAAACCCCCAATGAATGAGTTTCAGACCTGTATGTCTCTCGTGTGTACTGCCGTGGGCAGGTAAGCGGCAGTATCTGCAGAAATGAGTTTTCGAGATATTTGAAGAAATGTGTGTTGGATTCAGTAGTACTAACAATAAGAAAATGTTGGAGTTATGTATTTTTTTCAGCGGAAACCAAATAAGTTAGTTTGTACAACAAAGCTAACGTACAATAGAGGACAAAATGCAAAAAAAAAAAAAAAAAGAAAAAAAAAGAAAAAAAAAATGAAAAAAAAAAAATGCAGTTACTGCCTTTGACCTGCCCACGGCAGTGTAGACCTCTCAATCTCTGGTATTTGTAATTAGGATTAGTTTTTTAACCGACGAAAAAACGGAGGAGGTTCTCAAGTCGACCCGTATACATAAGTTCTTTTTTTCATGTATGACCAGGCATTACTTTTCACAGGTTCGTCCGATTTTGATAGTTATTTTTTCATTGGAAAGAATTTTCCCAGAAGTTGTTCCCATATAAATTTGGAAAAAAAATTTCCTATCCTAAAGGATGGAAAACAGGGGTGAGTTATTGTTCAGTCACAGGTTTTTTACTTTTTTTTCGTGTAAGACGACGCATAACTTTTACAGAATAGTCTGATTTCGATAGTTGTTTTTTTATTGGAAAGAGTATACCTAGAATTTGGTCCCATGTAAATTTGGAAAAATTCCTTATCTAAAGGTGAGATATTAGGAGTGATTTATTGTTCGCACACAGATTTTTTATTACTGAGTTGTGTATTACAAAAAAAAAAAAAAAAAACTCACAATGAATGAGCTTTAGATTTGTCAGTCTCTTGATTTAGAGCTCTCAGTCTCTGCATTTCTGCTAAAGCTCGTTCATCGCGAGGTTTGTGTAGTAACTTATTTGGCTCTAGATCAGATAAAGCAATACCCTCAAGTGTTTTTACTCTACTCAGTGCTACATATGCCTGTCCTTTAGCAAACACTTTCTTTCCGAGGTCTATTACAGCTTTATCTTGCAATTTGTGTACCGTGACGGCCCAGCATGGAATTATTGGCAACATCCTGCGCTCAATGTGACCATAACCTTTCGTTCCTTGAAAAGTTGCAACCACTGGAGGTATGGCGACACAACCATCGCTATCTTTTAGTCTGCTTCTTATGCTTTCATCGTCAAACTTAACTAATATGCAGTCCAGTAATTCTCCTTCCTCTAGTTGATCCCTACGTAGTGATGGCCATTTTATTTTTTTTTTAAAATACCCATTGCACCATTGACGAGGCCGTCAGATACTGATATGTTACGTCTCAACATCACACGAGATTCGGCAGCAAGTTTTACCTCTGATAAAAGTTCACCACAATTGTTCACATCTTTCGGGACAACATTATCTGGAGGTTTCTTTCCATAGGTAGCAATTTCACGAGACTCATCTATGGAACGGATTGTATAGACACGATTTTGTTTTGAATTCATAGCTGTCATCTTATCATTGTATTCGTCAACCTGTTTGACGGTCGGGAATATTCGAATCACAACACCATCCTTAAATTCTTCATCTAAAGCCACCCTTCGCCTTTGACAAAGCAGTTCTAGTTGACCAGTTGTCAATTCGCTTACGCGTAAATTGTTCAACAGGTCGACGAACTCTGTATCATTTCTTTGTCTCATGTTGATTGTTAATTCGCAGAATGAAAATGCGTGCCATAAATTAATTTCTGCAGTTGCCTGAGCAAAGCTTTTGTCATATCTGGCCAATTTAGATCATTGCAGGAAAGGGTAATAAACCAGGTAGGAGGCCCTATACTTCTTACCATGGCAATTAACTCCAAACAGCATCGTCTCCAGTACGAAGCAGACCCTCGCACATTTCTCATTGTCAGATGCATGTTGTCAATTAGCCCTTGAGGTGTATGTTCGCCTTGGCCTTGACGCATTCTGCATGAAACAGACACACTTGCTTTTGCTCGAAAGTACTCAACAACTGACAATGCAAAAAATAAATAGTCATTTCTCTGGAATCTTTTATCCTTACTCATTACACGAGCTTGAAAGTAGTCTAATGGGGTAGTTGAAACCTCTCTTTCTTCGCCAAATCCATTTTTTTCATCAGGGAATAAAAAATACCGGCCCATCTCTTCCATTCTTTTTTCACGTTCATAATTTAGGGGTGGTGCTGCTTTCTTTTTAACTTCTTTTAGTCTTACTTCATCTTCTGGGTTAGGGTTGTCTATGTTAATAACACTGTCCAAATTAGGTACTCTTTCATCTATGTTTCTAAGCATACTGGTTGTAAAAATATATCTCGTTTCCGAATTATAATTTTGCTGTAATTGAGGGTCAATAATGTCTTTTTCCATAGTATTATTACTTTCTTCTGACGATTGTTGCACGATTTTAGATGTATGCATTACTTGCGGCTGATGACAATTAAATGATTGGCGTTGTTTTTGAAGAACTGAAGATGTTTCTTTACCTTGATTTAACTGTTCTAGTGTATTTTCGGGTCTTATCGTAATTGGTGTCAGTGAAAAAACATTCCCAGTTAACACACTTACAGATGTGTTTTTAATGATCAAATTTCTACGCACGATATTATGCAGTTCATGGATACTAGTAAATCGTATACAACATGAAGTACCTCTCGTTGGAGCTTTGAAACCTTTTAGACCTCGCGCGTGGGAATCAAACAACCAGTAAGAAAAACCTCCAGGATCTGGTTTGCAATGGACGGCTACAGTTGTATTATTCATAGTAAGTATGGCATAACTATGATCCCTAAATACATTTATTAGAGCGTTTAACAAATTCGGAAATCCTTCTCCACTATTGTCGTTGTCTGCGTGACCATGAAATGATGATTCATGAAGAATATTGATATGAACTTTTCGATTATTGTATATGATACTTGGTAAAAGCTCAGTTGCAGCCAAATAATCTATGTGTGATTCTTCAGGATTGGGGTTAACCCGAGCCGCATTTCAGTCTCTATAATACTTATCTCCTACCAGTAACATATAATCTATGTCACTTTTGCACCAATCATTAGGATTGATCAAAGAAATGCCACAATAGCAACAGTTGCAATCCCTGTGCATTGTCGACCACGTGACTGTGGACTAAATCGTTCATTGCCCTGATGAAAGGACCCATGTAGTATAGATACATTGTTTTGCAAGACAGTATAGTTATTTTTATTAACAGATGACCGTTCAACAATTGGTTCTTCACTGTCATGAACATGTGCGGGCTCGTCAGCAATTTGTGTTATCGTAGAAATATCGATCATAGAAGGAAAATGCACACGAACATCTTTATACAGTGCATTATTCTTTAGGAGCCACTGCAATGCCACTTGAAGTTTACCTATATCAATTTGAAACTCCCTAGAATGTTCTAAATTTTCACGACTTTCTACTACGAGCACTAATCCAGTTTGATTAGGTTCAAGCGGAAGTTGTTCCGCCAGCTCGAACACATCCTGAGCAAAAAGGATTGCCTGCCCTTTGCACCAGTCTTGGCTCAAACGATTTTGAACTTTTATTATCTTAAGAAATGGCACTACTCTGCAAATAAAACGTTTCTCAATTTCCGATAACTCATCAATTTCTGCAGGTATTGCAGCTACCGACATTTTGTTCCAATAGGCCTGGGGTGAAGTTTTATGTTTTTTAATATTGTTTGAGCATCGTGAACAATTAATTATATTACCTAAAGCTATCAGTTCGTTAGGCAAAATAGAGCCTAAATTTTTAGTTTGCAATTTCCTACGTTGCTGAGGATACAATTTTTTTTTGCATATTGAACACGACAAGTCAGCATAAACATTAATTGATTTCTTAAAGTTTTCTGCTTTACACTGGTTTCTTCGCTCGCGAGCTGCTTGTCGCATGGCACTCTGACGATTAGTTCTCTCCTCGGAAGATTCGTGAAGTACCACCATTGCTGAACGGTTACGAGCAGCATCCAAACGCAGCATACGTTCGTCCTCAATTTCATTTGAAAGTCGCTCTCTTATCAGATCTAAACGATGAGCGCGTTGCTCTTCACTCTCATTTGAAAGTCGCTCTCTTATCAGATCTAAACGATGAGCGCGTTGCTCTTCACTCTCACTTGAAAGTCGCTCTCTTATCATATCTAAACGACGAGCGCGCTGCTTATCACCTTCTTGCAATAACCTATCGTTATTGTAGCTTCTCATTCTCGACAGTCTTTCCTCGCGCTGACCTAAACTCTCCTGTGAACGTGTTAATGTAATTCTCTTTCTGTTTGCTTCCAACCTTTTTTCTTTCTCATTAATAGATTCTTCTAAACATCTTTTCCTCATCCGAGCAGCATTTTTTGTAGGCCTACCCATGTTAGTATGTAAAGCCTGCTTTTTAAAAATTATTTATGTAACACAACAGATAATTGTTAAAATACGATTATATATCTATATCTATATCTATATATATATATATATATATATATATATATATATATATATATATGTTAATAACTAAAGTAAGGTAGGTAGCTATTTTAAAAGTAATCAAAAATATAAGCATACAGATTATAGCCACATTAGTAGCTTATAGCCACAAAAAATTATAAAATAAAAACTTTTTAACAAAAAAATTGAACCGCCGAAAAAACTGAAAAGCAAAAAATAATAAACCATTTTAATTAAACCTTAATAACTAAGTTCTTAAACTGATGTAAGTATACCTAAGTATATATTTTTGTAATAATTTAGAGTTTTTAATTAACCTTAATAACTCAGTTCTTAAATTAATGTAAGTATACCTAAGTAGTTTTGAGTCGGTGCCAAACAATAAATAAACAAAGATCCCTAAATTACCTAAATTTAAAGAAATAACCAAATAAAATTAGCAATGTAATGTGAAATGTCCGGCGATAAACATAAATGTTTCAAAAAATGCTCCCTCCACACGCCATCATTAAATCATGAATACCAGTAGATCGTATACAGCAAAAAGTACCTCTCGTTGGAGCTTTGAAACCTTTGAGACCTCGCACGAGAGAGGCAAACAACCAGTGAGAAAAATCTTCAGGATCATGTATGCAATTAACGGCTACAGTTGTTATGTCATACTTACGCTGAATAATACTATGACCCACAAAACCATTTATTTGAGCTTTTAACAAGATGGGAAATCCTTCTTCAGTATGATGAACAATGATATAAACATTTTGACTGTTGTATATGAGGCAAAAGCTCAATAACAGCCAAATACTCGACACGTGCTTCTTCGAGACCACTCGACGACGTTCGGGTTTAACTTCGTGAACGCTCGGCATTTTCCGGCGAAGGGGCGTGTCGCCATACGCCACCGCTGCGCCTCACGCTTTACAAAAATAATTAATTTGCTTGTTTGGCACCGACTCAAAACTACTTAGGTATACTTACATTAATTTAAGAACTGAGTTATTAAGGTTAATTAAAAACCCTAAATTATTACAAAAATATATACTTAGGTATATTTACATCAGTTTAAGAACTTAGTTATTAAGGTTTAATTAAAATGGTTTATTATTTTTTGCTTTTCAGTTTTTTCGGCGGTTCAATTTTTTTGTTAAAATTTTTTAAATACCTATTCGGAAATATTAATTCTAACCTATGGATAGGGCCCTATTTTATTGAAAGTCGTAGGTGTACGAACACTTTTGGGAGCCACTGTATGTTAAAATAATAACAAGTCTTAGCACTTACAAAAAACAGCGTACCTTTTAACTCATGCAAGTTCTTTAAAGGTAAAAAGTTTAAATATTATGAATTACTCATTTTACAAAGGTAACGTAAATAAGCAAAATATTTTGATATTTCCTGATGATTTAAGTAGAAATGTTGATTTGGCAATACCATCATCTGAATTTTGTTTTCAAACTACGAGCAAGATCTTAAACCTTGTAGTGAATTCAACTTCCAAACATATATCTGATATCTGACGAAATTCTCCTCGCTAACTTTTAAATGCTGAAAAGCTAAACTCGCGGGGGAAATCAATCATTTTCCCTTCTTTCAAAAACGGAACATGAGAGCTGGAGAACTCCAAATCGGGAGCTTCTTTCCTCTAGACGGTGAAGCAGTAAACAAAACGAGACGTGGAAGGAAACGGTAGAAGATTGATTACATAATTGGCCAAACTTTGTTTATTAAGCAACGTCTTCTTCAAAAATATGTTGGGAAACGATAAAAAGGAGAGAAAAATTAGCTTATGAAAAATGGTGTTATGATTGTTATCATTCTCGGGCCTTCCAGGTAGCACGCATAACGTTTAAGCGTTTTATTTGCTTTTTAAATGGCAATGGTTTGCAACCGTTTTACAACGTTTATAAAACGATGTGTGCTATGCGGGTTGTTTTCGCAAATCAAAAGTTAATCTTAACCAGATAGTTCGAAATTATTCACTTGTAGTATCCCAAATCTTTTTGAAAGTAGAAGCTGCAGAAAGAACATTGGATCCGATGAAGTTAATTCATATCAGGGGTGCAGCAAAAGTAGGTAGGGGGAACCCCCCAAAACCGATGGTTTTTGACACTATTTCCGCTATTTATTTATTCATTTATTTTTTGCTGATGGAGAATTCAACCTTCTGCATCTTATTGCTGATTTCGTTTAGCAACCGCTATGTGTGGTTGTTGTGGTATACAATTTAAAATGTTAAACTGAAATTATTTGTGTGGTTTTAAGTAAGTAAGAGCTATGATTATTTTTATCTTCAGCAAACGATATTTTTCAATGTGGGTTTTGAGACTTCTTGTTTTATTTTAAATGTATTTTTTATTTATTTATTTATTTATTTTGATTTAGTAAGCGTTATTTATCCCCTTTTGGTAAACGTATTCAAGTACTATACCGCTGAATTATGAATGAAACTGTTTGTGCTAAGTTTATCATTCCCATCAAAAGGTTCTTTTTTCCCCTTTGAAGAATTTCCATCACAATATTGATTCCCAAAAAAATATGAATTGTGTTTGTTAGAAGTTTTTTTTAGTTTAGTATTTTTAGTGTTTTTGAGCAATCACGATTGCTTATTGCTTTCATTTGACTGTTTTGATGTGCTATCATTTTATTTTCCCGCCAGTACCCTCTGCAGCATCATCGTCGACCGGCTCCTCACGATGCTGCTCCTATAGCAAAAGCCATCTCCAGGTTGCGTCCATATACTACGCACACACGCACGCATACATACACACATCTACACACACATATGTGTGTAAACATACGCCTACACGCACATATACAAACACATACACACGCATACATACAGACACCTACACGAACACATACACAACTACCCACATACTCATGCCTGCACACAAACACATATGCCTACACACACATACACATCCCCCCCCACCACACACAAACACTCATACACACAACAACCCACGCACTCATAGCTGCACGCAGACACAAACACACATGCCTACACATACACATAACCCCCTACACACAAACACACATACCCCCCCCCCTACACGCCTACATTCACTCACACACTCGTGATTGCAAAAAACATAATTTGAATTCAAGATGCCAAAATTCAAATTAAATTTTTATTTATTTATTTATTTATTTATTTATTTATTTTTAAGTTTTCCGAAATCTTTTTCGTTGGCTCTATTATACAAACAGAAGGGTCAGGTGATGGACTGGTTTTAACTGTTAGGAACACATTTATCTAGTGGTAAAAATATACTTGTAGACACCGCTGAAGTATTTATTGCTTTCAGAATATAAATTGATGGAATATCAAAGTACAATATTTCTGATGAATATTCAATGTACTTAGCACGGATGTTACTGCAATTTTAAATTTATTGTCTGCTGCGTTTCACATTTAATATCTCTTAGTTGATTATCGTCTGCAATGCTTCATAACTCTTGATCACATTTTGGTTTTATTATTTATTGTTTTTCTTGGAATAGCAAAGCTTAAAGAATAGGTATAGGATAGTGAGAATGTTAGAACGGAGTGAGAGTATACTTTTTTCATACTGTAGTTGGAGTTTTTTTGAGCAATCACGATTGCTTATTGTTCTCACTTGACCGTCCTTGATGTTCCGGTTCCTTTTTCAGCTTGGACCAGGGCTGCAGCACCACCGTCCACCGGCGGCGGCGCAGCTGGTCCTGAGCACTGTCCCCCGGAATCCACTTTTGCTGGGCGGTGGCGTCCATGTCCTACACACACATGCCTGCACACAGACACAAACACATGCCTACATACACAAACACACACACACACACGAACGCCTACACATACATACACGAACGCCTACACACACACACACGAACACCTACACGCACACGCACGTACACAACACTCACTCACACACATGCATACATACACTTACGCACCCACACACATGCGCCTACACAACCACACACTCTCGTGATTGCGAAAAACATAATTTGAATTCAAGATGCCAAAAATTCATAATTATTATTTTTTTTTTTGTTATGTGTAAATATGTAACTAAGCTACTTTTAATAAAAGGGTAGAATTTCCTTTTCTTTACTAAATAAAAGAAAATTAATAATAAATAATGAAGAAGTAGAAAACAAAACAACTGAGATGAATTACAAATCTGCTATTAAATTGACCATACTGCCTTTATGTGTGGGAAGATATGAAACGCTAGTGTTTAGGTACTTAAATTTTGGATCAAATGGACCTATAAGAATTTTAAGTGCTACCCTATATATTTATGAAGAAGTAAACGTGAGGAATACTAAGTTGGATAAGTAAACCAAGTAAGTCATTAATATCAAAATTATTTTTTTTTTGTTATTGTAAGACTTTCGATATCACTAGAAGCATTTTTCTTCATTATCAACTGCTTTTGTGATACTTGACTTAAGTAATTCAAGAAATTTTAAATGTTGGAAAGTTAAATTGTCTCGGGAAGCATCAATCATTCTTGCTTCTTCCTAAATTCAGGGTATGCATGAAAAAAATTCTATTGAATTGCACTTTTAACACCTTTCTTGTTCGAAAGTTGAAGAAAATATTAAGACAATATGTATTGAAAGGCTTGGAAGATTGATTACATAACTACCAAGGTTAAGCGCTTACTTGCTTTTGTTTTCTTAGCGAAAAAGCTGAAAAAAGCAGAAAGGTTTTTTTTTTTTTTTTCCTGAAAAATAATTTTAGTACATTCATGTTCAAGCTTATATAATAGTCAAACATGAAACTGAGAAAACTATTAAATCACATTCCAATCTGTATCCATTTCTCTTTAAGTATATCTTTTGCAAAATTATTAGGACGTAAAAAACGTTAACCTAAACCAAGTTTTTTTATACAAGATTTTTATTTAAAATAAGTCACACTCACACACACATGATCTGTACCACAAAGTTTGACTAGCGCAAGACATAATATTACTACTTTGGTGGATAGTAAAAACGTTTTTCTCATGCATATAAATATTGAGACTCGTGCTCTTAAAACCAGGGCTGCGGAGTCGGAGGAAAAATTACCGACTCCGACCCTTGGGTTTTGAATTGTCGGACTCCAACTCTGACTCGGCTTATTTATTTATTTTTTTTTTTCAACTCTCCCTCCCCTCATGGGAAGGCAGAAAAACCCTAAACAGAGATTGAAATATTAGATCCTTTTTATGATTTTATGAAATTTTGTTGTATTTCATTGTAAACCTAAGATGCATACAATGTTAGAAATTCAATTTGAAAATCAAATTTCCCAATAGTTGCGATTTCTAAAGCGAGATTACTTAAAAATTCCATTTTTAAAAACAGTGAAAAGGATTAGTTTGATCCCTTTTAATGTTTAACATATAGATGTTGATCAAATCCTGTGCTTTGAATTTTTGAAAGCTAACTTGAGAGGGGAAAAAAAAAAACGTTTTTCTAAGTCAAAAAACTTTTTTTGAGAGGGGGCGTTCCCCCCCCTCCTCGGGTGACGCCTATCTGGTAGGTAACACCTCAACTTAATTTTAGAGTTTATAAAATTGAAATACAGTAAAACCTGTAAAGTTGACCACCTTTGTAAGTTGACCACCTGTCTATGTTGACCGCTTTTGTCTGGAACGGAATTAGTCCTATCATATATAATGAAGGAAAACCTCTGTAACTTGACCACCTCTCTTTCTTGACCACTTGTCTATCTTGACCACTAATGAACTCCAAATTTGGTTTGGAGTATTGTAAAAAACCCTTTGTAAGTTTACCACTTTGTTTATTTTTTAAAATTTTATTTAACAAATTTTTTTTTATATCTTTAAAGAATATTTTTGATGTCAGATCAGCATTTTACCTACTAAATGAAACAGCAGCATAACTAAACCTCTTTTTGAGTTCGAGTAGATCATCATGGGGTTATAAATGTATATGAGAAAAAAATAAAGCGAAAAATTTTTAATTTTTGATTAGCTATTAATTTTTAGGAAATATTGATATCAAATGAGTAACTTTTCATAAACAATAAGACATTTTTTTTTTTTGGTGAATTTACAGAAGTTTTAAATTTGCATGACACGTTATATGTCATTCTGGGAAAATAATCCCTAAAAATATTTAAATAACATTTTAAATTATTGTTTCAAAGTAATGCTAAACAATGAAAGTGAGTTGAACAGAAAGAATAAGTGTCAATTAGTCAAAAAATGAATACATGGTGCAAGAAATGACAAAAAAAGAAATCATTACCCCTTTTATAAGTTGACCACCTGTCTAAGTTGACCACCAAAGTACTGCACCGCAAGTGGTCAACTTACACAGGTTTCACTGTATTTCAATTCTGAAAACTTTTCCCCAATAATAAATCTTAAATTTCACCTTAAAAAATGTTAACGAAAATATTGCTCTATATTGCGGGGAGAGGTCGGGTACATGTACGTCTGGAGCAAATTTTTCACAAAATGCGGCTGTATACAGCTTTGTACGAATAGCGTTTACTATAACTAGATTTTTTTGGCTCAATTTTTGATTTTAATTTTATTAGCAGCTGTATATTTAATCTTGATATGAAGATTTTAGGATTAACTACAGAGTGTTGTAACCAATAAATCAAATACTGATTTTATTTTGTACTTTTTATTGATAACCAAGCTTTCTTAAATAAAGTTTTTAGATTTAAAAAAAAAAAAAAAACACATTTTTATTTTATCTGATCTTTTGTATTTGCGCTTTCGTAAAAGCACTTATTTGAATTTACCAAGCACCCTCAGAAGTTTCTCGACTTGCTCAAGCAACACATACATTCATTTTACTATTTTATCACTGAGATCGAGGTAAAAAATATATTATTATTTTTATTTGAAAGTGATTACTTTGAAAATGTTAGGCAACATAAATGTTTGCTGACAGTTGCTATGAGTTCAATAAAGTTAAAAAATAAGCTAACTAGGATACGGATTAGGCAGTTATTACTGTAAGTTAGACAATTAATCAAGCCAGCTGGTTGCCACAATGAGTTATTTTCTTATTAGTAGACCTTTACACATGTAATCAAATTAATTGGTAGTCATTTTTTAAAAAAATGCAAGGAGAGTCAGTGAAAATTAAAGAAAAAAAAAAGAAACTAAGGAATCGGAGTGGGCATGTTTTCGAACGACTCCAACTCTGATTCCTTTACCCCAAAATCAGTCCGACTTCAACTCCACAGCCCAGCTTAAGACACTACTAGAAACTTATAATTGTAAAGCATTTTTATATATACAGGGTGTTTCTGAACTCTTGGGCAAAATTTTAAGGAGTGATATTACACACCAGGACAAACAGTATAATAGTAAAAATATGGGTCCCAAACGTCTTCCGAAGGAGACAGGTACTATTAAAGTTTAGGGTCCAAAATTTCAAATGATCATAAAAACGGAAAAAATGGTCGATTCGTTTGCGGTTTTCACTAAAAATGTTCTTTTTATCCGTATTTTCTTGAAAATAAATTCTGAAGATGTTTAAAAAATGAGAGGCACTTTAGACTTTGGAGCAACGAACAGCTATTTTTTTCCGCTATTTTTGAATCTCATTAATTTTTTTCTATTTCTTAGATTTAAACTTAAATTTTCAGCTCAAAGTCAGAATCATTGACTGATTAAGTTGAGCAAACTAGACTGTGTTCAGAAGTTGAAATACACTCTGTCACAAAAAAACTACATTCACCAAGAAGGAAACGAGCTATCTTTATGAAACTTAAAATGCATGTAGTTTATGAGAAGATATGAAAAATATTACAAACTCAGAACAAAAGATTGTTTCATTTAGAAGTTATGACACAATAAAGGTTACAAAACCGGAAGTAGTATAGCCTCTTCTAGCAGCTATACAAGAAAAAACACGACGTGGTATGGGGTGAAGTAGATTACCTATGATCACTGGGACTATATCGGGATTCATCGTTGAAGATAACACGCCTACTATCTGTCACAACCCAGCTAATCAAGTGCTGCAAAAATCCAATTGATGAAAATCCAATCCATCGTAATGGACGCCAATTCGAGATACCAGTGTCTTCCAGGCTACACCGGATTGTTTTTCTTGATACCATCAGTTTCTTGCAAGGTGTTAAGCGGCATGGAACTAGTGTTAACGGCCTTGTAGATACGGTAGTGGCCGCTCCTATGATTTGCGATTTTCGCACTCATTTCTGTTTCTAGAATGCCTTCACCGACCGCAATGGAGTGATTTATTTATTTTCGCCTTCACTAAGCTGCTACAATATCGCTCCGACCGAGGTGGCGCCAGATACGCCCGTACAACCAACCTGCTTCTCTGAGACTTACTATTCGTCCCTTTAAAAAAAATAACAATTGTTCGTATACCTCTAAAAGGTCGTCCTAGTCACAATAGCGTCCTTACAATTCGACAGTTTCGTTTGAAGTGCCATTTGACACAAGCTTTTCCACTTTCAATCGTATCTATGTGCGCATCTTGTATGCGCATAGCACGTTTTTCCATTTCTCACTGGCGACGAAATTTAAGTTATATCTTACCAATCTAAAATTCCTGCCAAATTTGTTGGTTGCAGCTCAATTTATTCTTGACGCATACATTTTTCTGTGACAAAGTGTGTTTCAACTTCTGAACACAGTTCAATTTGCACGACTGAATCACTCCTAATGATTCTGATTTTGAGCTGAACATTTAAGTTTAGCTCAAGCATTAGAAAACATTTAATGAGATTCAAAAATAGCGGTAAAAATAGTTGTTCGCTGCTCCAAAGTCTAAAGCGCCCTCTATCGGCATTTTTTGAACTATATCTTCAAAATTTATTTTCAAGAAAATACTGACAAAAAGAACAATTTTAGTGAAAACCGCAAACAAATAGACTCCTTTTTCCGTTTTTTATGATCATTTGAAATTTCGGACCCTAAACTTAAATGGCACTTATCTCCTTCGGAAGACGTTTGAGACCCTTATTTTTACCATTATATTGTTTGTCCTGAAATGTACTACCACCATTTAAAGTTTTGCCCAAGAGTTCATAAACGCCCTCTATAAGGAGCTTGTTATTATGTTAAAATAAGTGCGACGTCAATAGACGCATAATAAAAGTTAAAATAGGCAGACAGATTTCGATAGCAGTCGCCCCCTTTGTCAGTACCATTGACGAGGGAAAAAAAATCGAAACATGTCTGCCTATTTTGACGTGGTTTTTTTTTTTTTTTTGGCACATTGCGTTGCTCTTGTTTTAACATTTTCAGAGCAAAGTACTTGATTTTAATGCCATGTTATAACTCAAGGTAGAATAACAACCAGAAAATCACAAATTTTTCGACTTACGTTAGTCTGACCCTTATGTACAGATATATCCTTTGCTTCCAATATTATCAGGTTAATAAAGATTTCTAGGGGGTAAAAATGCAGGAAGAAGGTCACTTATTTTATTTAAGGGCTGCACAATGGTGGACGTGTAAGAAATCCACCATTTTCATGTCTGACTCTGACCTAAAAGTATTATGCGGCAAGGTTTTTGCTCCATCGGTCGTAACGTTCACAATGAATTAACTCGTCTTAATTTTTTGGCACATTTCTTTTTGATACGTTACACTTCTAAGATTCATGAAAAAAATAATAACGACCAATAAATCAGAAAGTCCGCTAAATTTTTTCGGAATTTATTTTATTGTGTTTATTTATTCAATTATTTTTATCCTTTTATGTGTCATTGCAGTCAAATATTGACTATTGATGTGCATAAAATATAAAACTGTATGAATTTCAAGAACAAAAAATCTTCAGAATTTAGTAAATAAATACAGGTTTTAAATATATGTTGTTTTGCTAGAAAAACAAGTGAAAAAAACATCAACAGAATATTTCAGAAAAAATTGGCAGAGGAAAACTTTTTTTTCCCTGATGCTGCATTAAAACTTGAAGCTCTAATGAGGCTGCTATGACACTTAAATATTAGGGTTCATTAACTCACATCAAAAAGTATTCAATGACAAAAAAAGAAAAAAAAGTTTTTTTTTCAACACTTGTTATTTTGCTCAACAGACGCTTTATGCTGTTTGTGTTGAAATTTTAGCATACTTTCAAAACATCGTTACATTTTTTATTTTTTACTTTTCTGAAATTGATAATATAAAAATACAAGATAAAAAATATTATTTTTCCTTTTGTTAGTGTCAACGTGACAAAAGAAATGTTTATAGTTTGGCATGAAAAAGAATATCATTTCTAAAAAAAATTAAGAAATTTAAAATGCTTTATTTTACTGTCATTTCTGTTTGTATCTCGAGATTTAAACCTATGATTTTGATATAAAAGAATTAAATAATTCAGTCTTCTAGTAGAATTTTAGGACATTTTTAATACCCGTATTTAATTATATATCATTATTACCCGGATAGTGAACATGTCATAGCAAAATTACAGAGACGCCATTACAAGTCATATTAGTGACAACCACAAAGTGACATAATTGTGACGTCTCAAGAGAATCACCCTGTGACAAATGTGTGGCATGTTTCTGACGTCACTGCAGCAAATAATTTTTAACCGGTTACTTAGTGACATTGCGACGACTAAACTGCGACATCATTTTGCCACATCGCCGCAGCGTGTCGCTTGAAAGTTGCTACAACCCGTTCATGAATTTACGTTGATGTTTGGGAACCGCTAATTGTCTTTTACATGTGGGTCGCATTTTAGTCAGTGTGTTATTCGGGTAATTTAAGGTATTTGGTTAATTTTTGCCGTTGCTAATTATTTTTTCATTGCAACTTAATTAAAGAAATATACAACATCAAATTTACTACGAATATATATATATTTTTAAACTTAGAACGTCACTTTCTTTAAAAAATTAATATATTGCGGTTGTTTTTTCCTTAAATTTCAAACAAAAGTGTTTGATTACGGGGTTTGAACGAGATGTAAATTACAAAGTTGTTTAAATATGCTGCATTCAAGTCATGGGGGAGAACTATTTTGTAATCTCATTTTTAAAAGGCTTATATATATATATATATGTAAATATCTACTTAAACAATATTTATATTAATATAAATATACATTTGTGTGTGTTTGTGTACATCTCAGTTTTCGTCAGATATTCGTCCAATTTTGGTACAAAGTTTTTAATTAAAAAAATCTAACTTTTCTAAATTTAAATTTAAAATCTTAAAATGGTATAACATTGCACGTTTCACCGCGAGCAAGCCTCAATCGTTTTGAATTTTATAATATATAGCCCCGAAAGCAGTACACCAGATGACGATTTTTCAAAGGCCTGAGTACAAGTTAGAATACGTAAAATATTTGTTTCAAAAATAACTAATTTGAAAACGCCCAGCTGAAGCTGCCTCTGACAATCTGCAATATTATATCTATATAAAGGGTGTTTTTTTTTTAGAGGTAGAGAACTTTAGGTTCAAATAAAACACAGTGAAATGTTGTTAACTGCCATGAAGGTTGCTTTATTCGAAACATGATCTTTGCCATTTTCATTTAAATATGATTTCTGGCATATGGCCACCTCGGCTGGCTTGGAGAAAGTCCAATTGGAAAGTCCAATTTTCTCACTTTTTGCAGCAATAGAGGCCGCATGTCAGTAATTAGGTGGCGAATGTTCTCTTCCATGGCGTCAATCGTCTGTGGCTTATCGGTGCAAACCAGAGACTCCACATAGCCCCACAAAAAGTAGTCCAGCAGTGTTAAATCGCATGATCTTGCAGACCAATTCACAGGTCCATTACGCGAAATTATTTCTTTCAATAAATCAATTGTGACACGCGCTGTGTGGCATGCGGCACCGCCTTGTTGCCTATTCATGATGAAATGGCAAACCGAAATGAATACAAAACAATTGACAGCTATCAAAGAGGCACACATATCAAACAGTGTTGCCAACTTAAAGTTATATACCTCTAAAAAAAAAAAACATCCTTTACAATGCTTGCAGGGATTTATTTTGTAAAACCATGAGTTCTGTTAATTCAAATATAGCTCTTCTTCTCAACAGCTGAAAAAAAGTGTTTTATTATGTTAGTAAAAACTAATTAGTCTTTAGACGTAATTACTTTTAGAAACTAGTTTGAAAAGGATACTCTTGTTGAGTTCACTTACAGAGAGCTATATCATGTGAAAAGCCTAACAGTAGAATGCATGGAACGGCACTTAGCTTTCGTTTAATAGCCTATCTTTTTCAAGCGGAAACAAAAAGGAATGGAAGCGTTCGAGCAGCGTTTCTCGAGCAATAAGAGTTAATTCAGGACTCACTCCCCTCCCCTTTCTAAAATTGCCCAGTATTGCTCGATTTGAAACTTTACAACTAACACTGTTAAGTTTGAACTTTGAAACGACCCTTAAAATAATCTCCCCTGTACGAAAGCTATGTAATCTATAAAGACTGTATTTCATTCGGACATTTTTGCCTTCTCTTAAATTCTTTCTTTCAGTTCGCAGCAGAAAGTTGTTGGGTTTTGGGAGACATAAAGAACGGGAGCAAAACTTAGCTTCCAAATACCCGAGCACTTTTATTGGTACTTTTAGCGGTTACTGCAGCACTCTTTACGACAGCCCATTCTTCTCTTTATTGCTGCCCACTTTTTTTTTTCTTCTTACTTCGACCACACTTATTAATATCGCATTCAAAGATCCAATAAAACTTTCCGACAATCGATGCCACTGCACGAAAAACTGAGGGAAGGTTACGTGGCCTTTTATACTCGGAACGGTTAAAAAAAGAAGAAAACTGCACTTTTCTTCTTTTGCAGCAATTCTTTTTGTAAAAATAAACGTTAAAACAGTCAGAGAAGGAAATGCGTCAGTAGGTTTTCTGAAAAAAATTCTATGGAAAGCTGACAAATTTACAAACTCTAAAGAATTATTCTTGTATCCCTATCAATTAATGGGGCAAGGTTGCGTGGTCTTTTATACATAAAACGTTGGGGAAAAAAGACGAGAACTGCTGTTTCCGTCTTTTGAATTAACTACTTGAGACAGTCATTGGCATTAAACAATCATCTGCGAAGTAACGGCTTCAATAGTCTTCCCGGATGATATTAGTGTATTATGATATGATAATATATGAGTATATTTCTATGAGTAGCTGAGAAATTTAAAAATTCGAAATTTTTATACTCGGGAGTAAAAAGTGCGTAAAACAGTCAGGTTAAACGTAACTGCTTCAAAAGGTTTTATACGTTCTCTATAAGAAGATAGGTTCATAAGTTTACAAATTGATGAATCTTAAGTAATTTTCATTCAATAGGTTCATACGTTTTTTATGCGAAACTGACCAAATTGATAACTCAATAATAAATATTATTTCATCCCTATTAATTTATGACAGAAGGTGCGTAACGTATTATGCTCGAAATAGTCTAAAAAAATGAAAAAGCCACTGTTTTCTTCTTTTGGCGTTTCCTTTAGTAAAATGCATAAAATTTAAACTCGACTATTTAACGTTTATAGTACTTTATGTGAAGCTTCAACAGGTGTTATGAAAAGATTTCAATGGAAAGTTGAAGAATTTACAAATTCAAAAATAATTGTTCAATTTCAATTAATGTAAATTGCTGACAATCTTAAATCATCAGTATTTTATATTTACGAGGGTTTGGATGGAGTGGAAACAATTATAAACTTCAAGTGAAGATTTCGCAACTCCTCTGACTACTCACTTTTTTTTTCTAACGAAGCCACTTCAAACAAGCTTTTTTAAATTAAAATGCAATGCAAAATGCATGTACTCAATTTACCCAAATCATATTAGAAATTCAGCTTATTGTGATGACTCTGAAAGATAAAAAAAAGAGTCACCGTAATACTGCGTTATTCGCATCAAATTCGAGTTTTCTAAAAAAATTTCCCCATTTTTTAAAGAATGCAAACAATACTCTGACTGCAAAGCATTTTTTTCTATTGGATTCTTAGGTGTGTGGCGCTCGCCTATGCCGGAGCACCTGCAGCGTGAATATTCTATTTCTTAGACTTTTTGATTATAATCGGGAAATGATTTTAGGTACCCATGAACCTGCAGCAACTCGTAGGATGGATTCTGGGACATGAAGTTGTTGCTTGGTTTGCAATCAAATGATCGTTATTTTTCTGACTTCAGGCAAGCCATGTTTTTTACTCTTGCATGCGTCGATTTATAACACTTTTATTTATAAATTAAAATCAGCCGTTTGATCACTTCCATTGTTCTACCTATGTAGCTAATCATCATTAAAAACATTTAGGCTAGGTTTTAAACGAGCTCCTTAAAGTGTGAGAAAATCGGAGTTGGGGCAGATATCTTTAGTCTCACTGTGCACCATCCCGAATATTGATTCAAAAGGGATGTATTTTCTAAATTTATTTTATGGCCTAAGAGTTTTCAACTTGCTGTTTATTTGCGATCTGGTATTTTTACCTCATTAAAAATGCGAATTAAATCACGTAAGGCGAAAATAGGGACATTTTCTGACCCATGAGAAATTTATTTGTAACTTACCTTCTAATTCCAAGTGACATTTCAGATAAAGTAAATCGTAATAATCTATAAATTATAGAAAAAACTGATACAAAAGAGCCCTCTAGTGTAGCATTTAGTGTTTCCCTAGTTTTTTCGAGTTTAAGAGGATATCCAAAAACCGAAGATAGAAAGGGTTGAGTAATAAAGAAAGAGCATAAAAAAGGTAAAAGTATCATGCAGGAGTATCAAGTGATACTCCTGAAAAAATATTTTGGAATATATGTAATGAAAAAAAAATCAAACATATAGGTAAAATGTAGGCTCATTTGACACAACTGATGAGGTAGAAAAAATTGAATGGGGGATCTGAAATTGCATCAGACCAGTGGTTGGAAAAACTACTTTTATTTTGTAGCGAATTACAACGACAACTACTTTATTACAAATGTAGTTAACTACAACTACTCTTTTTCAAAATGTAGCAACTACAAACTACTTTTGAAAAGTAGTCGCTACTACGCTACTTTTAAAAATAAATAAATAAAAAGCATACACATATACACACCGTTTGAGGATTGAACGAAAAAATTAAAAAACGGGTTTAGATCAATAAATTGAGTCATTTGAAAATGGAATATTAGTAAGAATTATTTATGGTTTCATTCCTTTAACGAGCCAATTTGACATCCCAAACATTTTTTAACGATTTTTACGAATATTCGCTGCAAGAAAGGATTTAAAAAGTTGCAGGAATTTATCCTTCCAGTTTTTAATCCATTCTTGACAGTGAATATTTCATTCAAGAAATGCAACTCGGCTCGTTGAAAATGTAAATATGTTGATACAGTCAGAATTTGTTTAAAATTTTATATAGACAAACATATATGTACATAAAATTGATTTAGATGGTGAAAACATCTTTTAAACAAAAGAGAAAAACTTTAACTTTCATTATAGGAGTTAATTTTACAGGTACTTATATTTTGTAGGAACTAGTTAATTGATTTTGAGTTTCAAGCTAGGGGTTCGGACCTGGACACCATCTGCTTTCTTACGTTACTGATAAAATGAAATAATAGCATTTTTCAATTTCACCAAATGACCTTGAAAACTTACAGTATTTAATAATCGACATTTATTTTGTTGATATATCGACACTCAATCAGTAAAAAAGAAGAAATAAAGAAATTTTAAAAATATCCCAAACGGTACGAGTATTTATAATTAAATATCAATAAATATGAGAAACATGAAATGTAACTAAGAATGCTTATTTTACTTCAATGTGCAAGTGTCGACTCGCGCGAAATGGCTAAATAGCAAGTTTTTCTCGAGTAACGAATTTTGGAGCTAATGCGAATTCCTCACCCCGTAACATGAAAATTTTTGGAAAGGAATCGCAATGCTTGAATATCACCTTCTTTATTGGGTACTAAATATTAGTTTCGTGAATGAACTTTCCTTTTAGCATCACTGAAAGCAAAAGTACCCTGCACACTGTACTATTCGGAAACATCGCTTTGTCAATTTACAAATTGCCACTCCGCATCTTTTTCATTCTAAATATGAAGTTGATGGAACATTATTTTACATAAGCGGGTTTTTTAGCTAAAGTTTTGAAAGGAATGATAGAAAGTTTCTGAAAACTAAAGAAATTTAAAGATTTTCATTATTCTTGGAACAACTAAAAAGTGCGTCGAATATAATTTTACTATTGCTACATACTATACGTACCGTACTGTTTCATTTTATGCCATTCTCTCCCATTGATTTTGTGCCCCTTAACCGTATTTTTATTCAATAACACAGCTTCTTTTTAAATACAGTGAAATTCCAGTTCTGTACGTTCAAATTCGGAAAAAGAAAATAAGAAATGGATTAAAAAAGTTTGAGGGGTGTGTTACAAATGTCTAGAATAATTAGTATGTTCATAAAGAAGAAAAATCGTATAGATACTCCATTCCTCTATGCGAAATTTCAACCTAATTGGAGAGTCTTGGAATTCATCCCTCGCATAAGTTGAGATTCGACTGAAAATGCGGATGACGTTCGTACCTTTATGCTTAACGAACAAATTTTGCACGAAACGGAAACATTTCCGTTATCATACATTTCTATGATCCTGTAATATTTATTTTAGCCGGGGGGCGGGGAGGGGCAGTTCAGTGTCATGCTCTTCTATAACATTTACAGTAGCTTCCATATTAGCAGGATATTTTGGCACAATAATAGCATTGACATCTAAAATGTTCATCCACGGGACATTCTCTGCTGACAGAAAACACAAACGGGGTACAACTTGGCAGTTATTGCTTTTTCTTTTCTTTGGAAGCCATACTCTTCTGAAGACAACTATTGGGGAAATGAAAAATGCCAAACAAACTAATGGCGTCCAATAGATAGAACATATAGCTTCAAAATATGTCTGATATCAGCTCGTATTTTTCAGAGTCTTACGAATCTGATTGATGCAAGTTTTACTCGCGTAAGACTTGCACTAGTCAGATTGTTTGAAACCTAGGGTTTTCTTTTTTTTCTTTTTTAAAACTTTATTTAAAAGTAGTTTTCAGAAATCGCTACAAAATACTTTTTTTGTAGCGAACTACTCGCTACTCTACTTTTTTTCAAAAGTAGTGCGCTATACTACAAACTAATAAAAAATGTAGCTACTACAGTAGCGTCGCTACTTGTAGCGCACTACTTCCAACCACTGCATGAGACCATATTGACATGAGCGAAACTCTGCCTTCTACTTTTGAAGAGCTAGATTATAGGACACTTAAAGTAGGATTTGCCATCAAACAGATGTTTTTAAAAAAGTTAGAAATGTTCTAATGCTAGCCTTGCACATTAGATTTTTTGCGCAAAAGTGAAACCATTGACTGTTTTTATTTGACCATCTGTACCAGATGTTGTATCCATTCCGAATAAAACTATTAAATTGTTGATAACAGATTTTACGAAAAGAAATGGTACAAAGCGAAATTAATCTTTTTGGTGATCTGAAAACTTTTTTTTTTTTTAGATGCACGATGGAATTTGAATCTTTTTTTTATTAATATGATTTAATTTTGATTTTAAAAGTTGAATATATTGTGTCTCACTCAACCCTATATGCTGTCTCTCTGTGCTTTATATGCTGTCTCACTGTGCCCCATGCTTGGGGTACAGTGAGACAAAATTTTACGTTTCCTTTTTTATATTATCTCAAAAATTTTAAATAGTAATGAAATTTTTTGTGTATCAAAAGTTTACTTATACTTCATTATAAACCAACCTTAAAATTTTTCTTATTGAATCAAAGTTTCCAAATTTCTTGAACTTTATAATTTTCGTCTCACTGTGCCTCATTCTCCCATTCTGCCCGCGACGCAGGCTGTGGTGTATCCACTATAATATTAAAATCTGTTCGCGTCCGTCTGTCTGTCTGAAGATCGATCTTCTTGAGAACCGCTGCGAATCGGGAGTCAAACGAGATACCGATCAATTCGAAATTTTTCAAAGAAAACAATAGGACCAATCTCGTAATTGTGCAACTTTAATTAGCGGAGGTTTTAATTAAAACGTTAATTAGCATAACGTTATTCAGGAATTTTTATTTCTTTCCTGTTGCCATTTTGCATATGGGTGAGCAAGTAAAATTCTAATAATTGTTTTAAAAGAGATTTTTTTAGCTGCTGTCCAAATTTTAAAACAACGTTTCTATTTAGAATTTCATTTTTAATTAGTTTAAAATTGGTTGCTCTATTCGGACATAGCCTTTATTTTATCGTCTGTCCTTTTTTTATTTTTTACATTCAACGTTCTTAACTCTTTTCAGCATATGAACGTTGTTTCTTTAGCTATGTTTATTGATTGTAGTGTAAGTTTATCATTCACCGGCCTCATATTTTGGTTTAGGATGTGCGACTAATTATGTTTATTTTGTTGTTCTTTTTCCCGTCACATGGGTGAGTTTTCGAAGTGTAATAACTCTCTTTTTCCTTTCTCTTTCTATTTTTGAAATACAGTTTCTATCGTTAAAAGACCATGTTAAATTAAGATTGTTTGGATTTCTTTAAGTGAAACAGAGTTGAACAAAAAATATTGTTTTTAAGGATTTTAACTAAAGCTAAATTGGAATCTGATGACTTGGTATCAAATTAATGCTTATTGGTATTTATTTAGTCTTGGTACTTTAGTTTCACGTAATCAACCAAAAAGTGTGTGTCATTTTATGTAAAAAGCTGATTGTAATTGTACATAAATACATTTCAGATATAGTCTATCAGATGTAATTCATTTTAACGTGTGCACAGATTATAGTTGATAATGCATATATTTTTATCTTTTGTGCTAATTGAAAATACTCATAACGTGTATCATTGATAACTATGATTAACGTTAAGGAGATTTTTGCCAAAAATATGCTCTACTGGTGTTTTGCAAACCTTGCATTACGCGTATTTATTTACTCCTTAGCGCTTTAGAAACTGATGTCAGATTAATAAAAAAACATCAATTGGACATCTCTTTCATTTTTTAAGTAGCCCGTGCAACGCCGGGCACGCAGCTGGTATGTTAATATTAAAAGTGAATTGCCAGTTTACAACAAAAGAAAACCAAGTAGAAAGGTTTAATATGCAGAAGTAACTTATTAATATTGAAATATTGCTTCACTTACGGCAACCCGTGATAATCGCAGAATAAACAAGCTGAGAGTTTATTGTCTGGATAAAGAAACTAAATATTCAGGTAAGTTTCCTTATCAAAATATTTCAGAGCAGTCGTTACTACACCATATTGATAAAAGTATACAATATTTCTCTTGAATGTTATCGTTTTTAAACTTAATTTAAAAAAGATATAATTTGTATGTGTGTGTATGTATGTAGTGAACTGTAAACAATACGCCAAAAAGAAACACTATATATAGGGATCGATTAACCTCTAAAGTTAGGGGAAGCTAAGGATCATTTCAAGGCCTCCTACCTTTTGTTTTCAGTGCATATTGTTTAAACATTCTACGCACATTAAAACAAAACACACCAATGCTATACGCATTGTTTCCAAAAACAGCCAAGTAGACTTCCAATTAAAATTTATACCCCCCCCCCCCTCCAGACATATTGACTGCACATATTTGTACTGCCATTCTCAGCACATAAGAGTGGTTAGTTGTTTTAGATTTATCATTTTATAAAATGTATCAAGTGTGATAAAAGTTTTCTTCCGTAGCACGTTGGAGCAAATTCCACGCATGAAAATAGCTTGCTACTTACCATATTTTATGAACTATGTCCTCACTTTATAAAATTCTTCCAAAATTTTTATATAGCGAGTTCAGATGTTTAAGGATTTTACAAATACAATCAAAAGCAGAGCAGAAACTGAAAGCTCTAAATTATTTTTGGGACCCCTGTTACTTTTGAGGGGAAGCTCAAGCATCCTGAGCCTTTTGGGTAATCAGGCCCTGACTATATAATTGCAAGTAGAAAGAAGTAGAGGAAACTTTGTTGTTCTGAGTAATGAAAAGAAAAAAAAAATAGATTTTTTAAATATAAATTAATATTAATTTAAAATAATAGATTAAGCACATATCAGCTTAATGACATTTCTTAGTCACTAGACCCGCCTAGAATGATTATAGTAAGGTAACAAGTAAAATGTCTTGTAACGAGGGCTAATGCTCAAACTAAAATCCTAGAAGTAGCTTAAGTAGCGCGTCACGTCCGCTATCTGAGAGGTAAATGTTGCTTTCTCCCTATGTCTGCATGTTCTGCATGATTCTGGGGAGACATGCATGTCTGCATGTCTGCATGTCTCCCCGTGTTTTGTTTCTTATTGCAGTGCTTCTAGAGTGTGGATTGACATAGAGTCAATAAGAAAAGCATAACACGCTCCTTTACCATAAGAGACATAGGGGAAAAAACGATGCTTCAACCCAAAATGGAGGATGTGTCGCTACTTTTAAGCTAAGATCCAGTGCTTTAACTGAAGCAGAAGACGAGAGTTTAGTACTTTAAGTTGACATTGCTTAGAGGAGAGTGTCAAAATGAGAGAACATCAAAAATTAAGTTCTTTGCCTTTTGAATTTCATGATAATATCAGTACACGAAGAAAAGTAAAATGGATGTAATATAATTCAATAGTATGTTAACTTTCGATATAAATATAAAAATGCAGCTAAGTTCTCTTTTTACTTACAGCTAGCATAAATATCAAATAAGTATGAAAGTGCTATACTTGGCGTAGGTTACAAACAATAGCTCAACCAGGAGTGTGGTTTTGAGATTAAAACCCCTCCCACAACCCTTGGTTTATCGCGCATTTCCAATTCCAATAAGGTATTTTATATGCATATAACCGCGTAGTATAACTAAAAATCCAAACTGGAAGTTATTTCTTCGCTGCGCTACTGGTTAAAGAAAGTTGTGAAATTGCAAGGTCCACAATATGGTTAGAAATTACAATTATCGTTGAGCGACTTTATGCGTTTAATTAAATATATATATTTAATTAGATTTCGGTGCGAATGCTTACGCTAGATTTATGTTTTTCATATGAATTTGAACCATAATTTTTTTTTCAATTTTGAATAGCAGTGCCAAATCCAAGGTTGCTCAATTTTAGTAAAAATAAGTTTTCCAAGTATCTATATCTCGGCTAGTAATGGACAAAATGTTTTTGAAATTGATTTTATAAGGATTTTAGAGCCCCAAGTTTCAGCAGGGCCGGTGCTAGAGGCAAGCAACACTAAGAGTCGCTTGGAGCCTCGAGTGAAGAAGGGCGTCATACACAGTCAATCAAAAAAAAAAAAAAAAAAATTGAACCGTTAAGTTTCAGCAACAATGCTCTGTTTTTAGAAAGAAATACACGGTTTAAGATTTAACAAGGGAAGGAATAGGAAAGGTATTTTATTAACTTCTTTCAGGATAGTCTACAAGGATACATGTAAGTTTTCAAGAATATTTTTAAACAACTATTTTGCTCTAATGCCAAATTTAAAAAACAATCGGTTTTTAACCAACTCACTTTTTCAGAATTCAGAATTCCGTCCAATACATTATAAACAAAATTATATCTTACTTCCAGTGACGCAGCCAGTAAACTTTTCAATGAGGAAGGGGGGGGGGGTGTAAAACCTAAAATTCTTGCTATCTTTGTCATTGGTTTCTAAAGTTAAAATGTCATTCTTTTTTTACGAAGGTTTTTCATTGTAAGGGGGAGGGGGGGGGGTACAGCGGGTTTTCAAAATCGAAAATTCTTGCTGTCTCTTTCATTTATTTCTAATGTGAAAATATCATTTAATACATTCAACAAAACATTATGTATGTCTCAATAATTATTCACTTACATAATTTTTTTACCAAGGGTGCCCCCCCCCCTAAGAGCAAGGACGTATCCCCTCCAATATCGCGGAGACACCCCCCAAAAAACCAAGAGCCTCCCCCCAATTTAGAAACAAACCCTTCAAATCACCCCCCTTTGAAAATTTCAATGCCGCAGTCTGCGCCATGACCCCCCCCCCCGGGTGGGCACCCCTGTGTTTACAAATAATTAATAATTTGTATTGAAGTAACAATGACCTTAAAACAAAGAAAAGGGGTGGAAAATGGGTAAAAATATATTTATTATTACTTTTATTTTATTCTTATCCTTTTTTTGTGAGGTTTTCGCAAGATCATTGAAAAGCTTCTCTTGAGATACATCAATGTGTTCCTAATGTTCATAAGAGCTAAACCATTTGATTGTTAAGACATAAGATTAGTGTAGATCTTTATGCAGAAAAGTGAACGAAGTTATTGTAACGTTAAGTCGCCAAATTTGCAGAAAATTGCAGACACGAATTTCGGGCTGCAATTTCTAATGCAAAAGAGGCGAGTTTTCGGATGGAAAGACTTCCGGCAAAACCTTTAGTCGGTTATCTTTTTACTCATAGGTCGGATGTCTTTTCCTCCAAGGACAATTTAGAGTGAAATATGCCATTTTTAACCTATTAATTTTTGTAAAATGTAACTCTTGAAAGTATTAAATATTTAAGGTTTTTCATTTGTGTTGATTTCTTTCATTTTGCAGCTAAAACTTTATTTTAAAAATAACTTTTTTAAAAGCATTAAATTACTTAATAGAAGAAAAATACTCACATAGCATTTAGTTTAATTGTGATCTTTTTTTTAAAAATAATTGGAAACAATTCTTTTCTTCTTTCTTTCTGTCTCTCTTTTAATGTCAAAACAGAAATGACTGATTAATTTAGATAAATTGAAAGATTACTAAACGAAGAAAGAACCGTCTCCTTTATACGATTTCCAGTTTTTCTATGATGTACTTTTAAATGTAAAACATACTTTTTTCCTATAAACATTTGTAGTGAAACTCATGAAAGTATTTTCATTAAAAAAATAAGGTTAATAAATCAGTAATTATTATTACCATTTATTTGCTAAAGTAAAAATGAAGATTGTTTAACAACTTAAGAGACTATCTTTTGCACGTTCCCAGTTTTTCTTTGTTAACATTTAGGGGAATTTTATCATTATATTTTCATCTATTATAAAGCTCTTTTGCTTGCAATGTCCCAAAAAAGTGTGTAAAAAGAGGAAAAGTAAAGAAGTGTAAAATATAGATATTTTTTATTATTTGTAAATCAGAAACGCACATCCCTCTAACTGTGGCTATGTAGGAAAAAAAGGAAGGGGGAGAAAAGACGGCGCCAAATTATAGCTTGCTCGTGCAAAACTTTTTGGTCCTACTTGCCCTGAGTTTTAGTGATTTTTTTTTAAAAATTATCTGTTATTATGGAGAAACAATTTTTTCAAACATGAGTTGTCTTTGAATTTAATTACCAAAAAGGGCTACTGGTTAACCGTGCTCTGGACCGCAGAAGGTCAATAACTGAACGGAAAAACTTGCTTTGAATGCCTAAATTACACAAATAAGGTATTTAAAATTATCTGATCAATTCTATATTATCTTTAGGCGCAAGTTTTATTACTTTTTTTAGTACTTTGGAAATAAATGCAGCACTTATTTAAGACTTTAATAGTTAGTGCAGGCATGAGATTTCTTTCAGCCCTCGATAGAAGTTTTCAAAAGTTTCCGGACCCAACTAAACTCACTTTCCTATGCCTGAACTACATGTTCATAAACATCCTTTTTTTTTGTTTGAACATGCCGCGTTTCATCCGAATCCTGTGTTTAAATGGTCACTTAAATTGGGGTATTTCAGGGGTAATTCCTAGCATAAAAAAATTTAGGACCAATCCACGAAAAATTCAACCCTTTGTCCCGCACGTGGCAGCTCATATATTTCGCTAAAAAGTAATAATTTCGAAGGGTAATGACGAAATTTTTTGCCTAAGTAATCACATATTAGTTTCTAATTCGTTAAGCAGAAAAAAATTGTTCAATAATATTTGAAGTATTATTCTTAATGAAGTACATGAGGCGTCACTTGTGAGACAAAATGACTGTTTTTCGTGGATTGGCCATATAGTAATGTAGATTATATTAGGGCTTTTTATTCAACTTCATTCCGATGTTAAATTTCGTACAGCATTTCAAACTATGTGATATTTTGATCGGTAGATGGAGACACCTAGCGAAAAGTAAGGTTTCGTCTCTACGTAATGAGTTATAAAGTTTATAGTCCGGGAGCCAGGCACAAATTTGGTCAATCATTTCCTCTCGAACGATAATTGTTGACAGGCATCAGGGAATGGTATCAAACGCCTCGTGAAAGTCAGCTGCATGTCCGTGGGTGGGATGGGCGCAGGGCCGACGCCAAGGGGGGGGGGGCGTGGTACATCCCCCAAGCTTTTTAGAAGTACGGCCGCCAATTTCCTTTTAGCGGTGCAACAAACGAAGAAAAGGGGAAACTCTTCGTTGTTTTAAAAAATTAAAATAGTAAATATAAATGAACAATTGAAATAATAGTGACAAAAAGTATTTTTTTCTGTAAAATTTGAATTAAAAATGTTTTCTTAAAATACAATTTAATAACATCCATGATTCTCTTTTATTAAGATATTGAAATAAGGGCAGCGGAAATGTGCGCTTCAAACAATTTATTTACGCAAAAAAAAAAAAAAAGTATTCAGTGCACTAGGCCGCATAGCGGGTATGTCTGTCTAGTCGGAAACTATATGGACCCAGCTTAAATTAAAGTATTGTGCATAGAATAAAATTAGCATAATGGGAGGGAGGACCGGCGACAAAACGTGCACGCCTTGTCTCTCGGCGGCCCTGGTTATACAAATCCATGCTTCATGGTTCTTCAGTTAAAAAAAAATGGATAAAAAAATATAACGGCTTCATAGGGGCCGCTAAAAAAATTCCCACAAGTAATTTTTTTGATGAAAAATGTTGTCCTGAAAATCGTTGCTAAGTGGAGAAAAATGCATGGGTCGCCAAAATATATTTGAAACAGAGGGGGGGGGGGGGACAGTTTAATGCTAAGAAAGATTCAAAGTATTGTGATGAATACTCACACCAGTTCTAAATGTTTGAACGTAAAAATCGTAAGTAGATCAACGCTTGGTCAATTTATGCGGGAGGCATATTTAAAATAAAATGAAGCGGAATAAATAAGACCTAAGGTATCACAGAAAATTACTTCATCCGTTCAAATGTTAAAATTTCTTTTTCTGGGGCCGCAGACGCTTGTATTTCAAGAGAACAAAAATATTAGGCTGGAAATTGAGAATTTTACTAAGGGAAATCCAAGCAAATAACCGTGTTTGGGCAAAGGAAAATTGGAAGAATTACCACAATATGTAAATCAATAATTAAAATTAAAAATAAAGATAGGGGCCAAACTGGGGGTTGAGTGGATAACTCCAAATCCTTTTTTTTTTCATAACCAAAGCTGACCTGGAAGTGAGTTTTTAAAACTTCGGTTTTGAAAAAAATACGACAAAACGTTCTGAAACCTCATCCCTTGTCTTAACGTCATTAAAGATGGCCTACACGTGAGAATTTAAGATTGCACGTTCGAAAAACCATGAAAGTGCTCCCAACGTAACCCCAGAGAAACGCCCTCTTAATTAATCATTCATCATCATTCACGGTCAAATTAATTTCGCCTTTAGACTTTGATTTTAAAAAACTGCCTGAGGTCTACCGATCCTGTCCTCCTGCTAATATTACCTAAGATCCTCAAAAAGTTCATTGTTAAGGCTTCAATTCAGAAAATTTTTCGTGGGAGATCTCCAAAACTCCCTACCCCTCTAACAGTATAGAAAATTGCCTACTTAATCGTGTTAATTGAATTTCTGGTAAATTTTGAAAATTTACCAGATTAGAACTCCGAATCACTCCACCCATTAACATTACAAAAAATAATCTAAAACTGCGTTTTCTACAGATCAAAATGTTTTCGAGGTAAGGCATAGATCGTCTAAAACCATGTTTTTCAAATACTAATCTTTGAAATTTCTCGGGGGAGAGCCCCGAAGCCCCCTCTCAATACATAATTAAATGTAATGTACGATTGTGTTATGGGGACTTAAATTTGGGGGGGGGAATCATCGGGAGTGGTTATCGGGCCTCATTTCTCATTCCTCCTCATTTTATATAAAGTCTAAAACTGCGATTTTATATCTTCAGTTTCGAAAAAATGCCATGAGGAAGCCCTCCGACACTCCTATTTCTGACTGAATATCATCCTTCTTATTAAATATATATTGCTAGTAGTACTAAGGTCTAGTAATAGGCTTGCTAAACCAGAAGCTAAATCTTCTCTCTCTCTCTCTCTCTCTCTCTCTCTCTCTCTCTCTATATATATATATATATATATATATATATATATATATATATATATATATATATATATATATATATATATATATATATATATATATATATATATATATATATATATATATATATATTGGAACATCCGTTTGAAAGAATTAAGGGGCCGCTAAATGCGACCCCCCCCCTCGCAGTTTTTTGACCTAGCGACGGCCCTAGATGGGTTTTGGTAGCCTCCCAATCATGTAAAAAAATTAAAAAGTCAATCATTTTCTCCCGGCTGAAACTTTGTCAACTTATAGTTAAGACAATATCTCGAAGGGAAAATACAAAGTCAGCTGACGTAACGCCAGCTGGTAAATCGATCATGTAAAAAAAAAAAATCAATGATTTCCTCTCAGCTAAGAATTTGCCTGATGACAGCTTATATGCAACTATGAATAAATACACAAGTCAGCTGACTGTACCCCGGTGGGAAAATGGTCAGCTGGTGCACAGTTATGACGCAGGAGTAAAGCGAGAACATATATCGCCAACTAGTATGCGCCAGCTGACGAGTTTTCCCTCGATTTACTGCCAGCTGACTTTATTTATTAGTTAGAGAGGTATAATAACAATCAGCTTACAAATTTTCATCTGGGAGGAAGTGACATATGCTAAATTATTTTCGTTATTTCTAAAGATTGAAGTAACACATACTAGCAAAGCATACAATAGTGGTATCTAACCTACTACCTGCGGGTCACATTCGTCCCGTGAATGGATTTGGTCCGGCCAGAGGGAAGGATACAAACCAAATGACCGGCCTTTAAATGATAATACATTTTCTTTTTCATTTTTTAGAGAAAAAACTAAGCCCAAAAAATCTCAAAAACCGCACTATTAATCGCTTAAGTAAGAAAATTTCGTGGGTGTACGGTGAGGAGCAGGGGTACCACTGAGTAGACCTAGGGTTCCCAACCTTTCTGGCTATGCGCCCCCCCCCCCCCCGTAAGCTACCATAATTGGAATTAGAAACTAACGCTGATTATTAAGCGAAAATGCGGATATGTTTGTGCGCAGAATTTAATATTACAGCACATAATTTAATTTTGTGCATATTACTGTAACAGCAGCAATCAAAAAATCAATAAACAAATTAATTTGAGATAATCTAGTCTGTACTACTGATTTACTGTCACTTTCATAATATTAATGGGAGGGTTGCCAGTTTGTCCTGGGAAAGTTTTAAGTATTAGATTGTAACACCTGAGGCGACTTTCAGTGCCTTGTTCTATATTTTGACTTAAGGTATGCTGATACTGAAAATTTAGATTCATGAGGATACTATAGTATTAAACCTGTGAGCGTCTGTCTATGTGTGTTGCAACCCTATCTATCCTCCGGACTGGAAATGTCTACCAGTTCAATATCGGTAGTGTTGTTTACAGAACATCCATGGGAGGACTTTTTTCCTATCTCAACCCTCTAAATCTTAAGAGGCTGGAAATCTAGTCCTGAGGATGTCCTTACACAGCCAGAAGTATTAAAATCTCAAATGTCAAAAGCCGCAGGTGTCATCAAACCACCGCAAGTGTCAAACGAGAGCTGGTTAGCTAAGCGAGCATGGGTGGAGCCCCTTAGTGTGTAATAAAACTGTTCTAAAAATCTCAAAAACAGCTGATAGTGTCAAAAACAATTTCATGTTATCACAAATGTGAGCAAAATGCTTTCCTTTTTTATTTTGCTTTTTTAAACATTCACGCTTGCGTTCAAATTCTGCTACACCCCCTTTGTTGTTAACCGCTGAACCGGTATTATATGTAACAGATGCTTAGCGGAAAAATATTTGTTTACAGTAGTCGTGTCGTGACTCGGTGAGTTTTCATTTGTCACACTTTATACAGGCCCGCATTTACGTGTCCACAGACCCCGCAGTGCGGGGGAAGGAAGCCCCTCCTAAAAGGGGCCTAGAAATTAAAAAAAAAAAAAAAATAAACTAGCACGAAGATTTATTAACGTTGCAAATATGCAGCTGGCCCATGGAGGCTGGCTCTAGGGCCCGAAATTTATAGATCCGGACCTGGCTTTATACTTATCATGTTAACAGCTTTAGGATAGATTTCAAAACCAAATGACGAAAATCAAGTAAATAACGTGTTTTTAAAATAGGGAAATGACTCAAGTCATCATGCCTGTGAAACATATACATCGAATAAAATAATTTGACATTTTGTAACGCTGTTCAAATTAGTTACGAAGATGTTTTTAAAGTAAAAAGCAAGCGGTTAGAAAAGTGGTACTATGAGAGTTTGTGTAATGCTGAGCTAATTTAATTAATTAACATTTAAATGTAAAATTTATTTCAAAATTTATTGACTGCACTAAAGAATATAGATCCAAATACACGTTGCTCATTTTAGATTACAACAATATAAATATAAGTTCGACCTTGTTGTTATAGTTGGTCTTTTTCTATTCAATTGTTTTTTAGAGTTTTGAAACAGGTAATGTTAATTCGTTATAATCATAATTAAGAGTGCAATAGTTTATTTAGTGTTTATATAAGGTCCATGGTTCTTGAATTAAAATAAAATTACAGCAAATAATTTTAATAGTTTAAGTTTAAAATGACGTTTCTTCATCTGCAAGAAGCCAATAATTTTCCATATCAGTATTTTTTAATTTCCTAATCACATATTCATTAAACTTTTTGATGTCTTCGCGTGAAAAGTGATTTTTCCAATCTCCGATTTCACCTTTTCTAAAAAAGTTCTGCTCCTTAAAATTTTCCGTATTACCTATCCTTTTGTCTGGAAGAGCTAACCCTTTCAACATAGCTTTCATTTTTTCTCTATCCAGTTCGAGTGATCTATCCTTTTCAGGAAGATCAGGGAAAAACATGCCTAATTCTTTCATGTATTGAAAATCCGAATATTTTAGGCAATTTTCCATTACTTTTTCATCTTGCAGATCTTTGTAATAATTTTCACCCAGAAATTTGGCAATTTTTAGAATCGTTTCTTTTTTATTTCTCTTCATACCCTCATAAGTAAGAAATAAAATATTTGGCTCATTTCTATGTTTGTACCACGATAACACGTGATCAAAGAAGTCGCCAAATGGTATCTTTCCTGAGGTAAAAGCTTCAACATGTTCACTGAAACTAAGTTTGGGATTCCAGTTATCCATTTGGAGGTGATAGAAATAAGATACGCAGCAATCATACGGATTTCTGGTGATATAAATATATTTTGCTGAAGAATTGTATGGCTGAAGATTGTAAGGTAAATGTGTTTTCAAAGGTCTTGGAGGAGGATGGTTTTCTAAGTCATCAACACCAGTCACTTCTAAGAAGGGAAAATGTTTAAACATCATTGCATTTGGACTTGGTGGTATGGCTCCTTTATTTAAAATCTCCCACACAATAAATTGACTCCAAGTTGTTCCACATTTTGGATAAGTGACAACGAATATGTCTGTATCTCGGGGTTTAAAATCTAAAACCTTCTCAATGTCATCAGGCTGGAACAGTCCTGGAAATGCAAACCCTCGAACGTACATCAAGGGATATTCTTTAGGCTGCTCATCTGTCTTCGTTTCGCCTAGAAAAAAATGAAACACAGTTTTTAAAATAAAAAAAAAAAAAAATACCTGATGAAAATCGATGAATTGGTGACAAAATAAATGATGGTAATTGTCATTATTGTTTGCATAAATCGTGCGAATTTTCCGTCAAAAAACAAATCGTCAAAATAATTTATTTATTCATTCACACTGTAGAGACAAGTGCTGAAAAGCATGTGAAGGTCTAAATTATCGTCACCAGTCGCCAACAGGTAAGCATTATATTGAAAATGGCTTCCAAAAAAGTAGATCCTAGTCGCCAAAAATAGCAACCAATTTCCCGGCAGAGGAAATAGCCTGACGAATTTCAGATTTGTTCTTTATTTGTTCGACTACACTCAGCAGGTAGCAGATGTTAAAGTTAGGGATCTGGTATCAACGCCACTAGGGTCCAAGAGAATTGCTCAAGATGGGAACACTCATAACAAGGCATTTGCATTTCAGTGTGATTCTGAGACAGATTTTTGGAGATATACAGATTTATGGGAATTGAGGAAAATGCTGGAGTTAGGGAAACAATCACTGCAGCATACATATCTAATAAACACTTTGTAACAGTTTATTAAGCATGCCTGCAACTAATTTAATCTGGAAAGAGTAAGAAATGAAAAGAAGTCGGATATTGTAGGAACGAAGTGTGTAGTCGAAGAACTATTTCTTGGAACGAAGTCCTTGAAGCTAGATACTTTAGTATAAGCACGGGAGTGAAAAGCATTGAATTTTCTTTTGTATTAAGAGTCATTTTTTTAAAGCTGGCTAAAGTGAATGGGGGCCTGATATATGACACCTTCAATTTTCCTGAAACTTTCAGGATACTTTACTAGTATTGTGATAAGAAAACGTAAAGCTTCTTTCCTCTCTAATTTGACTTGTTTGACCCCGAGTGGAGGTCAAAGTTTAAGATCGTGAGAAAAAAGAGCTAAATATGTGCTTGCTTTGCTTCAAAAGCAATGAGTGAACCAAGCCAATTCTTTTAAATGTGGATACTACTTGATACTAAATAGCATAAATATTTTGGTGGCTCATTCATGACTTTGAGGGCAAAGGTCAATTGAAACTGCTATTTTTTTTTTAAACTTTTTTGCCTTGTTTGGGCCAGGATATCTGCTAAAGCCGTGAGTAACCCTCGGAAATAAGTATATGATTAACTACTCACCACAGTATAGTATTCAGAAAAATATAAAGTAGCTTCCGTGTCTCTTGGTTTTAGTAGTTAAACGGTCTCAAAGTCGAAGATTTTTTTTAAAATGCCCAAGTTTAGAGGTCAATAATTTTGATCGCGACGGGTCTACAACTTTGGGACACAGCTGTAGTTATAGTCCGAGGGGTATACTTTAAGGTCCAGGTTAGAAACCCATGGCAACTACTAAACGTTTTTAATTACACGGCCTCAAAGTTGATAATTTGAAACAAAAAGAATCACAGTTTTAGGTCAATGACTCTAAACGCCAGAGTCAATAACTTTGAGCAAGAGCTGTAATTTTGCTCTACGTGGTGTAGTTTTAGAATCATGTCAGAAAACCATGAGATCTAATCATTTTACTTTATTAAATGGTCTCAAAAATGATGATTTCAGTATAAAAGAGCGTTTTTTCACGAGTTTATACACTGTTAAAACTACAGGATGCATTCGGCACCTTTCAGGGGAGAAACGCTTGTTCACCAGCGGCACCCAATACGGAGCCGAAATCGCACTTCTAAATAGGGTGAAAAACAGGCACCTTTTAAAAACTAGACAGCCGGAGTGAAAAAAAGGATCCTTTGGAGAGATAAATGGCACCCTTACTATAGATCCTCCTCCCCCCTCCCCCGTATTGTGTGTGTTTTTGAATACAGTTGTGTATTTATTTTTTTTTTAGTTTTGTTTTGATTTATGATATTCTACGTTTTGGACATTTTTCACATTGAACTCGGTATTGGAAATGATTAAAACATGTAATTACAGCATTTGATCATATTTCAGAGTTTTCAACATAGTTAAGAAATGCTCATAGCGTTAATTCATCTGATCGTGCTCTAACTCAGTGTTTCTCAACCTCTTTTGACCCACGGGCGCGGTAAAAGCAAATGAAACACTTTGCGGACCGGTGAAAACTTTATCGTTTTCTTAAAAAATCATAAAATAAATAATATAAATAATAACTCTGGGATCGTTAAAAAACATGTGAAAAAATTCAGAGTTCTGATGTTTTTTTTACAAAAAGTAATGTTAAGAATTAATAAAACAATAAATATCTACCCCTTCACTTGGTATCAAAGATCTGTCACAAATACGTTATAATTTAAAAACGAGTAATTATTTAAAACATGTGAGAAATTATACATTTACTAAAACTTTACGTATTCCGAAAATGAAGCATAGTCTGCTCTCATAGTCTGTACTTATGGATTATTTACATGATGAGCCAAAAATATTCAGGGATATTACAATTACGGAAAAACAAAATCGTTTCATAAACGTTAATCAAGAGTAACAAAATAAAATGCACATTAAGTTTTGCAACAGTTAAATAAAAAACCAAAAGAAAGTTCTAACGCTATCGAGGACCGCTAACAGGAAATGATTCTAACACTTGAATGAAAAAGCAAAAAAAAAAAAAAAAAAAAAAGAAAAAAAGAGCTAGACTGAGAGAGATTTTTTTTTTTTTTTCGCTAGCTTTCTGTTATAATCTACGAAGCGCAAGAAACATTTTTATTAATGTTCTTTTGGTGACTAATAAAAGCTGCTTATCGAGTATTCAAGAAAATAATGACAGATATTTTTAGTAGCGTTTTGAATGATGGAAATTTCACGATAGTAACGGTAAACGGGAACTAGAAGACTAACGGTTACTGAAAAGCAATAAATGCACTTTTAAACACTTAACTGTGTTTGAAAGCCCTAAAAGCTACAAAGTGATCAAAAGCTGTACTTACTTGTAATTTCGGATAATTAATCCTAGAAAAGGTGTTTTAATCCAATAGTGTACTTCATTCAATGTGAAACACACACAAACGCAATCATCATTTTCCGCCATATTGATGTGGTTGAATGTATGTCTAAGGCAGAAAACGCATGCGCAATGAGTCTTTCTGCGATTGCATGCTGTGTTGGCTCCTCTGCTCCATTTTCTGGCTTGCGTTGCACCTTCAGGTACTATGCTTTCACCTTAGAGGGAATATTTTCACTCGTCTGGAACCTCTGGTTTTAACAGTGTATGCGTGCTACTCAAAATCTTATGAACTCAAACTCACATAAATACTAGAACGAATCAACAGCAAAATGTACTTAAAGCTCCCAAAATTTCATGCTTCCAGTGTTATAAAATTTTCTGTAACTTTGACCACAATATGGCAATTCTTCTCACAAAGCTGATCCGCCGTTTTGGAGCACTATATTTTGAAGATCCTAGATACTCAGGATTCGGATCTCGGAAGATGAAAATTTGCATAGGTTAGTTTCAAAGACATTTCTACACCTCTATAAAATTACATCCCATTCGGGATGATAAAGCAGGCACAGTTTGAGAAATTTAAGTCAGTTGACGTGGAATGACCCTGATATAACATTGTGACAATTCACATGCATATTTTGTTATTTTTGACTTTATAATGATCATAAATCAATGCTATATTTTAGGAAGAGGATTGCAATTTGGTAAGAGATTGAGTTCATAATTACAGTAAAATTTGCATATACACTACTTAGTAGCATTAAACCTTTATAAAAAAAGAAATTTATTAAATAAGGCTCAAAGGTAAACATATAAATATATCGTCCAAAAAAAAAAATAGTAAAGAAAAAAACACAGATTTGTTAGACAATAACAAAAGATGCAGGTGAAATGTACATAATGATTATATCAGAGCGATTCCACGTCAACTAACCCGATTTTTCAAACTATCCCCGCTCGATCATCTCCGAATGTAATGAAATTTTATAGAGGTGTAGAGATGTCTTTGAGACTAACCTGATGTTAATATTCAGCTTCCGAGATCTGAAACCTGAGGATATATCTAAAATATAGTGCTCCAAAATCGCGGATCGGATAAGATAATTAAATCTCTTGCTCAAAGTTATTGACTCTGGCGTTTTAGAGTAATTGACCTAAAACTGATTCTTTTTATTTCAAATTATCAACTTTCAGACCGCGTAATTAAAAACGCTGATTAGTTGCCATGGGTTTTTAACCTGGACCTTAAAATACACCACTCGGACTATAACTAGAGCTGTGCCCCAAAGTTGTTGACCCATTGCGATCAAAGTTATTGACGTCTAAGCTTGGGCATTTAAAAAAAATCATAGTAACACACATCCTGAATTTTTTACAAAAATTGAAGACACCAACTATCAAAAGTGTCCAGCTTTAAAAAAATGACTCTTACGAAATATTTTTGTGGGTGTTTAATTTATGGTGGTGTTTTTCTGAAAACTACATGTGTCAGGACTTTTTGTGCTGCATGTACAGATAGATGTACTCATTTAAAAGTGGTTTAATCCAAAACTCATTTAATCCAGAAGTGCAAAAGTGCTATCATTTTTTTTCAGACTCTAGTAGCCAAGTGGCTACTATTCAGAATTGTCAGTTCAGAGCTTGAAAAGTTATGTCCAAAAAAAAAAATATTAATTTGAATTTTTGGCATCTTGAATTCAAATTATGTTTTTCGCAATCACGAGCGTGTGTATGTATGTATGCGCGTGTGTGTTTGTGTAGGCGCATGTGTTTGGGAGCGTGTGTGGCTGTGTATGTATGCATGTGTGTGCGTGTTGTGTATGCAGTGCTTGCTGTGCGTGTAGGCGTTCGTGTGTATGTGTGTATGTAGGCATGTGTGTTCGTGTCTGTGTGCAGGTATGAGTGTGTGTATGTCGTAGGAGTGTGTGTATGTCGTAGGAGTGTGTGTATGTCGTAGGAGTGTGTGTATGTGTAGGTGTGTGAGTTTGTAGGTGTGTGAGTTTGTAGGTGTGTGTATGTATGCGTGTGAGTGTATGATATGGACGCAACCTGGAGACGGTTTTCGCAAAAGGAGCAGCATCGTGAGGCGGCCGGTCGACGGTGATGCTGGCAGAGGGTGCTAGTGGGAAAATAAAATCAGCGTAAACATCAAAAACAGTGAAATGAGAACAATAAGCACGCATATGGCATTTCAATAGTTCGTTTTTACTATCGCAATTTTTATTAACTTTTCGTTTTCGTGTGATTCAATTTCGTGTGACTGTTACTCTACATTCTGAAAAAATTACAAAACAGTTTTGCTTTCAATTCCTTGTAAATTTATGGCACTCATTTACTCGAAATAAACTCAAAATTTTTCCTCGTAATATCCACAAGAAACTCCCCCCCCCCTTCCCAATAGTATACTTGATTCCTATATCAACACTCTAACAGTAGAATACACTGTAAAAACTACGGGTGCCTCTGAAAATCCATTCGGCTCTCTGGGTTGAAAACACGGTGCCTCAGAGTGGAACAGAGGCTAGGAAATGTGATCAAGGTGAAGGACGCTAATAAATATGAAGACGGATCTCCTGAATGCAAGGGTGACGCTTTGGCGCATGCGCTCTGACATCATTCAACCACAATCAATGGCGGACGAAGTAACTACACAGATGCACTTCCACATTGAATGAAGTACGAAATTGGATCAAAACTAAAAACTTCTGCGATTACTCTTCAAAATCTCACGGAAGTACAGGCATTTGATCATAGGTGAGTTTTTAAGTCTTTCGAACATATCTAAAATTGTTTTAAAGTAGTACGTTAATTCTTCAGTCTGCCGTTATGTACATGTCTTGCTATTTCTATCATGCATAATTTTTTCCCACAGTGACTCGTTTCAACATGCAAGCAGACGCAGGGGGAAGCAGTTGTTCTTCGAACTATTTCTAAGCGTTTGCGAAAGTAAATCTGCAGTTCAAGCGCCCTTTTCGTGTACTCCATTTATCACCAAATCACGGCAACTCCGTCTGCAATGGTGCGAAGCCAGAGCGATGCGGGATGTAATTGATTGGCAAAAGGTGGGGCTCAGTGATGAATCCCGATTCATTTTGGGGTCAGATGGTATCCGCGCACGGAATTGGAGAAAGGTACTACTCCACCCTTTTTGTCGAACGGCACACTGCCCGTACAGCGGTCATAGTGGTCTGGGAGGCTATAGCCTATGATAGCCGGTCCACTCTAGTTGTGGTACGTGGAACCTTAACACGCCAGCTTTATATTAATGACATTCTGCTACCACATCTAGGACCGTTCCTAAATGACCTCTCAGGAGCAATTTTCCAGGAAGATAATGCTCGTTCTCATACAGCTAGAGTTGCACGAGACTTCTTACGTCCTTTTGATACTCTTCCATGGCCAGCTCGCTCGCCCGACTTGTCACCTATAGAGCATGTATTGGATCAGCTGAATGTCACCGTGCTACTCTGTGCAAAATTTAGAAGTGGTTGTTCAAAATTCGGGGGTCCATCTGCCTCAGGACAACATCAGACGCTTAGTTAGCTCAATGTCGGACAGTATTGCAATATGTATTGCAATACTGTCCGACGATTGCATATGTGCTGCAAAAGGGGGTACAACGCGCTATTAAAGTAGCACTGTATTTATCTCATTTCTTAGCCTGTATTTGTTTAATTTTCTAGATTTTGAGATCAAGTGTATCTCTCATCTGTATTATTCTGTACATTAAATTTCACTTCAATTCAATGCTTAATACTTGGGGCGCTATTTTCAATGTTCCTGAGTGTACATAAGTCGGCAAACTGACCCTTTACTTCGCCTTTTATATTGGAGTTCTAGATCCACACAATTGTATATGATGCAGTTTATCCTTATTAAATAGATAAAATTTGAAAATACACATATGAGAAAAACTTGAGCTTCATCAAAATTGAGAATGAATTCTCTAAATAAGTCATATTGAATGAAAATGGACACCACCCCACTCCATTTAGAATTCAGCTTCTGAATGAAGAATACATGGAATATTTGGAAATAATGTCATTGCTAGACAAAAAATGAACTAAAACTAAAAAATTAAATTCAAATGACTTTTGAAACTAATTTGATTGGTTTGTACATTTTTTTAAAAAATCTTTTACGAGAATGCAGATGTATAATTTTTGACCAAGGTGGTAATTATCGATATTATTCAAAATATGCAATAGTAATTTTCAGGAATTAAGTTACACATATGATTGTATGAAAAAAAATATGATTATGCATGTGATTATATGTATTTCAAAAGTGGGAAATGTAGTTACAATTTTTTTTTTCCTTTTTGAAAAGGAGAAGGAACGCAGAAACGTTGGGAACAGTTTCTGCAAGTTGCTCGCTATATTTCGTTTGAGTTCCTACAATTTCTCCCCAATGCTCATTAGCGCAGTTTTTAAAATTTTAACCTCTTTGTTTAATAGTAATCTCATATGAAACTCTCTTGTCTGGTTTCAGAAGACGGCCATTGTTTCCTTAGTTGTACCACGAAAATCATGACCACAATATCAAAATGCCAGTACCTATTTAGAACCTTTTATGAGGTTTCATCTATTTAAATTTTTTTGACTTGGTGTTTGTCCACCAGAAAATTTCAACAAAAAATGTCCAACGGTTATGAATCACGTTGCCTCGGCAGCCAATTAAATTCGCATTACTGCATCACGTTACGAACACTTTTCATATATGTTTCTCTCCATTTTTATTTCAGTTTTTTAAAACTTCTTCTCAATGTTCATTTGCAAAGTTTTGCCTAATATATCTTTTTTGGAGTGCATTCTTGAAAGTATAGTATTGTCAACAAGCAAAATAATTTGTATTTATAATTTATAGTATTTTAGAAATAAAATGTTATAACGGGTTGCGGGACTTTGGGATAACTCTGCAGTATATCACGTGAAACTCTGTAGTTTGGTTGTATAGCGGTAAATTGTGATAATATCAAATTGTCAGTCCCCTTTTGGAACACTGATAAGGATACCTATGAGAGACATATACTGCTGTTTAAATTTAAAGCGCAGTATCTGCAAAATCTTCAAGTTTCATTTTTTTTTTAAAGTTTTCTGCATTTTTGCATTTGTTTTAACTTATTCCGCTAAAAGCAAGGCTCGAAAATAAAGGTCAAATTCCAACACTTCAGTATCGTTAAAGGTGAATCCAAAACGCGTTTCTTCAAATATCTCAAAAACTCATTTATGCAGATACTGCGCTTTACCTTCCTATAGCAGCATTGTATGTAACGGTACATGAGAAGTAACTAAAGGAGGGAAATATACATAGAAATACACAACCATTTTGGCGATAGGAAAATCTTCATTTGTGTAATTAGGAAAAATTTAAGAAGATTGGTAAAAAAACTGGAAATTTATGATTACTACTGCGTCTGCTGTAACTCTGTTACAAAACTGTTGTACAAAACCTGTTGTAACCTTGAGAAAAGCATTCCTCTTCTAATCCATTAATACGAAATGTATACAAAAGAGATTTTTAATCTAATCAATGTCATTATTTTTTTTACACTACTATTGCCGATTCGCAAAGACTTTTACAATCATGGGCTCCTATGTGTTTACCAATTTTGATGAACTGTACCCCCAGCTAAATTTTTTGCTTTTAAGTATGAATTTGTCTGGTAAATATTCAAAAAACCCTCATTTGATGATAATACTTACCTCCAAACTGTTGTTTAGAAAAAGTTATTCTGAAATGTATCTACTGATAAACAATTTCATACTAGACGGCTCGTTGTAAAACAAATCCGGAAACGTTTCTGAATGTATCGGGCAACTGCGGATAATTAAATTTTAAAAAACGTTTTTGAGAGTTTCGGAATTTTCTTTCTGTAATTTCCAGAAATGTTTCTGAATACTTCGGAATCCTCTATCTGTAATTTCCAGAAACATTTCTGAGTATTTCGGAATCCTCTTTCTGTGCATTTCAAAAAAATTTAAATATGTTGTGCAGCTGCGGTTCATGAAATTTTCAGAAAAGTTTCCGAGTATTACGGAATGCTGTCTGTATTTCTTAAAAACATCTTCGAATATTTTGAATTCCTTAATTTAAAAGATACTTAAAAGAATAAAATCAGACACACTTGCACTTAAAATATGTGTATTTACAGAGCGTACCTATGGGGTCTAGCACCCTTTGCTAAACTCAAGAAATTGCGCTCCTCCCCCCCTGAGTTGCCCACATGGGAAGTGACCGGAGGTCATAGTGACCTCCAAAAAAATATTTTTTTCCCCGAACATTTTGAGTAATTGATTTGACGAATAGGAGGCAGCATTATATTTTTTTTTCTTATTTTTTTTTAGAATTGTTTTCAATGATGCCCAACGTTCCTTCTCAAAATTATATATATATATATATATATATATATATATATATATATATATATATATATATATATATATATATATATATATACCTTCTACCTATTTTTCTTGCGAGTTTTTTTTTTTTTTTTTAGTTTTAAAGCCTTTTTCAAATTCTATGATAAAAAAAAAACTTCTAAAAGATTTTTTTTTTAATCAGTCGAAATGCCGCCCCCTGCCTGCTGCGAACCCTGTCGAGAGTCACTCCTGCCAACCCCTAGTTATGCTACTGTGTATATATGTGTATATAATGTAAAATCACTGTTAAATCTTAACAACTAACAACAACAAATAATACAGGTAAAAATAAGTTTAACATGGTTATGAGAATTTATCATTTTAAAATGAAAAATAATTGCAAACATTTACTCATTCTGAAACTGACCCTTATACTCTTTTTTTTTCATCGATATTTATCAACAAAAAGGACATTCTTATGACAGAATAAAAGGTCTGCCACTGAAAATAACCCATCTGGTTAAGACCAGCAAAGAAATAAATTACTCTAGCCATGTGACGCAACAACTAAGATTCTTCGTTTTCATTGCGTGCATTCGTGTTTGATTATCTGTTTCTAATGAAATAATAATTGACAAGCAAAAAATATTTTGGGATCATTCTGCATCTTAAAAAGATGGCGATAAGCTGCAAACTTCACAATTTTACATTACTTGCTACATACTCCGTATGTTATTGCATCGTGAATATCTGATAGTGATACTTTTACGAAGTTTCATATGATGATTGCACATAGTAAGTGGAACGAGTTTGTGGAATTTAGAGCTCAGTCCCAGCTTTCCCCGATGCAATTTTTTTAATATTGTCATAAACCCTGTGTCACGGCAGCCCGTGAGGGCCTTTGGCCTACTGTACCCAACTCAGTTTTCCTGACCAGGGGCTCTAGAGTGCAAAGTAGATGTTCTGCTTAGGTGGTCGACCTAAAGCGGAACTTCAATTTGTTATTGCTCTCCTAAATGTACGCGGAGAGTAATTTTTATCTGAATTTATCATTTTCGTTCTTGTGTGTGTGATTTCTATCTCTGTATTTCAAAATGAAGTCAGAAAGCAATGCTATTTAAAGTTTCTTTTAGTGCTAAATTTAATTTCAAAAGGTCAAATTTGTACATATAATGGAACATTTAAGAACCTTCCAAAAACATGGCAGGGCTTTGGGTAAATATTATTACCGTATTTCTTTTAGTTTGCACAGGCAAACATATTATTACTCGAGAAACAACAAATTTATTAAGCTTGTTTAAGCCACGAATCATAATACAGCCAATTGAGAATGACCTTCTTAAAATTATATTTACGATAGAAATAAAACTAACTATACCTTACCTTTAATATTTTCACACATTTTCTATTTACTTATCGGACAAATTCAAAAAAATCCCTTTTTTTCAATGAGCTGAAAGGAGTAATAAAAATTGTGGATTGAATCGATTCAATGCCAGAACTGTGATTAGATATGCCTTATCATCTAGAAATCTAAAGATATGATTGTCTGTCTGAAATATTTTTGGTATCGGTTTTTAAAAGAAAGAAAAGAAAATGTGACTCAAGGCATCGCTACAAACAACGTTTATTCAGCGTATTGCATTTGTTACTATGATACGTGTGGGGTAAATTTGTTTTGCTATTGCCTATGTGGTTTATAGTTAGGTTTTTAATACCCTAATCTCGTTATTGCTCATAACACTCATTTTTTTGCAGCTGTAATTTGAACTTGAACGTTTTTGCTCTGATGGAAAGAAAGTGCTAGCTTGGAAATTACCGTGTAATTGTACATAGCCCCATGAGCAAAATATACTGTCATAACGTTACCTAACGTACTTCCACATTACACATCAGCAAAGATACAGGCACAAATACTGCCTCAACAATTGCCGCATTATTCACTGTTAAGGTCTATACCATAATATCAAGTTAAGCTGCTTTAAAGTGCCTTCGTGCATTTTGATTGCAGTGTAGAAACATCATTTAGAAAATAGTTCAGGATCTGAAAGCACTTCTGTAGGAAAGTTTGAGTAGGGAGAATTTCTTCTCAAATATGTTTAGTAGGTGTCTTAGAAAGTATTTTGGACTTGGGTGGACATCGACCACCCGGTCCATTTTCTTGCTATGACGTTATCAAAGATAGCGGCCGCTCGCTCTCATAACTATTCAGCACTTCTGTTTGGTTTATTGGATTTTTATGGCGCAAGAGCCCTTGAGGGCTATACTGCGCCCAGCACTTCTGTAGAAAAATCGTGTAGGCAGAATGCTTTCAAAAATATTTCATATGTGTCCTAGAAAGTATTTTCGACTTGAGTGGACATCCGCCACCTGGTGCATTTTGCTGTTATGACGTCATCAAAGATGGCGGCCGCGCGCTCTCATAAATGCTCATATCTATGTTAATACTTGACCGATTCGCATGAAACTTACACATTTTTATACTATTTTGTCTGCAAGTAGCAACAAGTAACTGAATTTTTTGTACAATTTCAGGAGAATTTTATGTAATTACATGTCCCAATTGAATCAGTTGGAAATGTCTGTAAGGCCTCTTCTGGCACGAAATCTCTTTTTACTACAGATAAATCAAATTGATACAATTGAACCAATATGAGTTTAAGCTAACAGAACACTTGCCGGTAACATGTCGTTGAAGGTATGTGTTAAAATAAGATCACAAGAAATGACTCTTAACATTATTGCTAGTACACGGCAAATTCTCAATGTCGATGTTTTTTGCATGACGATACAGCCATAATCTAAGATAATCTAAAGATCTACAGAATAACTCTTTTTGTATACTTGCACTAATAATTTATCTGCCGACTTAATACTGTGTTCTATGTAATTCCAGTCAGATGTTATACCAAAATTCTTCAAATATTTTATAGATGTATAATGAAGAGCAGCATTTTTTCTGTGCAAAAAATAACTCATGTTATCTGATTAAGATTGTACATGATTGGCTAGAAGCAATAAGCATAACTTTTTACTAGTTTTTTCCATGAATATCATGATCAGCCAAAAGTCACTTGGAATCACCAATTCAAATGCACAGCAATACCAAATCATTGAGAGAAGTCCAGTAAAAATAAACCAACACCATTCTCTCCAAATCAGAACTAACGAAGGATACTCACACAGGGATAAATGTGGATGCATCTCTTTTATGTTTGCTTTCTTAACTGTCAAACTATTTTATTCCGGGTGGTTCATTTGCTTTCTACTTAGCACTGATGTACAGTTGTACAATACCTCATCTTCTTCATCACCATAAAAAGCCTTAAAAATGCGGTTGGTATTAGATATTGCCTGTATTGGCAATAAACACCATAAGTTTGTTTCTTGATGATCCCCAAAAAACTGCTGAGTTGGACATGTATTGGAACATCTTAAGAGATCTTAACGACATCTTTGTCTCTACACTGCTACACTGTCTCAGATAAATTTACGAAGAAAAGTGCTTACAACATTTTTTCTGTGATGCTCCAAATACCAAATACCTCATGAAAAAAAAAAAAAAAAACTGCTTAGCGAAAGACTTTTTTTTCATTTTCCATAACCTTTCGAAAAGAATTCAGGACGTCAACTACATAACAGATTTTTTCTTCAGACATGAAAAAGGTCTCATTGTCATCTCTGGTGGTAACATTAAGAAGATGCTTCTAACCCTTTTCACAATGCAGTTTATTTGTGATTTTATCATTAAACAATGAGTCTTCAGATATAATTCATACTGAAAGAATTCTTGCATACCATATGAACTAGCTTGAGCTATTTGCATGATGCAGTGAGATTAACTGTTCGACTTTTTTTAGTACTTTTCCCAGTAGCACCTAAGTTTTGTGCTTTGTTGCGACGAAATGATGGATATGAATGAAACTTGAGATTTTTACATTGTGTTTTGAGCAGTGTACGATACATGTCTTCACCGGTCTTAAGTAAGTTTAATAAACTCCTGTATGTGAAAACTACAACACCATGAATGAAGCATCATAGTTGAATGAAATTTAATACACAGTTGAGTGGGAATGGTACAAATAAATGATTACATTTTCAAACCAAACAAAAAATAAAAAGAGATAGAAATTAGTATTTTGTGTGGCCACCACGCGCCGCAATAAGAGCTGCTACAGAACTCGGCATGGAGTGAAACAAAGTTTGAATATCTGCCTGCGGAAGAGTATTCCATATTTTTTGTATGCGCAACCAAAGTTCGTCTGTCGAAGAAACAGGACGAGAATGACGAGCGAGACGCCGCCCAACGAAATCTCACACATGTTCAATCGGTGACATATCCGGGGAATATGCAGGACAAGGAAGAAGCTGTGCCAGCTGCGAATCAAAGTTGGATTTGACAGTCCTGGCGACATGTGGGCGGGCATTATCCTGCTGGAATACAGTCCCTGGCAGTCCTTGCAGGAAAGGAATAGTTTGGGGCTGTAAAACTTCATTTATGTATCGGGAACTGTTCAAATTGCCCACAATTCGTAGCAATTGTGATCGTCCATGACCCCCATGATCGTCTATGGCACCCTAGACCATAACTCCGGGTGTTCGTCCACCGTGCCGTTCGATAATGCACTCCGGAATGTGCCGTTCACCTTCATAGCGCCTGACGCGAATTCGGCCATCATTATGCCACACATTGAAGCGGGATTCATCAGAAAAGACGACCTGCTGCTAATCAGTACGCCAGCTCCTATGCAGATGGCCCATTGTAGCCGCAGGCGGCGATGGTTTTGCATGAGAGAAATCCTGTATGAAGGAATCCTTGCCCGCAGCTCACGCTGCAGCAGACGTCTCCGAATTGATGAAGCACACAATGAAACACCTGTAGCTGTTGACCACTGCAATGCCAATTGTCTAGAAGAAGCTGTGCTGTCCGTCAGCGCAATACGCACCAGGTGTCTGTCATCGCGAGCTGACGTCACATTTCGGGGTTCACTCCCGGATTTCCGAGCTGTCCGACCATCGTCCGTCCACTGCTTCCAAACACGTATGATTGTGCTGCTGTTACGCTGCTCACGAGCGGCTTCACGAAGGCCGACGATTCTGCCCCGTTCAAACTTCGAAATTTGCTCAAATTTCGCTTTTTTCGTCGAAGAGGCATAATAAAGATTCAGTTAACGTTTACTCTAGCATATAACCACCATAATCATACACGCCTCGTTACAGCCGTCTATTTATAATCGGTTCGATCCGCCGTTCAGAAGGCGCTGCTCAGCATACGCTTGCGCTACCGGTCTGCAATTCTTATCATTTGCTTATCATGCCCTACTTTACATTTCCTACAATTTTCAGCTCACTCGCGTAAATCCTTCGTGGTGTTGCAATTTTCACAAAGAGGAGTGTACTTTGTTAGTATATTGTGTAGGGAGTAGTAAGACCCCCCCCCCCCAATAAGGGACCACCTGCACTTTCGTGGGATAGGACTAATGCCACACCCCTGTTTTTTCTCGTAACCTTAGAGAAGAGGTCCACTCCCCCTTTTTTTCCACCTTTTCTCGTAATCTTGTGGGAGGGTTTTCGATCTAAACTTTTTTCTTCGCTGGCAACACCATGCCTTTTCCTCTGATCTTGTAGGACGTGATCTTTTATTTAATTTTTATTTCATTTATTAATGGATGTATGTTTAATTAATTTTTTAATTTGCCATAATTTTAATATCTGCATATCACGTTCACTAAAATAAGACCGTGGGTATCGAACTCTGGACGAAAGGACGGCCCCCTGCGACGCAGTCCACTCGGCCACCAACCCTGGATGCAAGGACGACACACAGCGGCGCTGTCCACTCGGCCTCCCGTCGCTTGCGAAGATGGGTTTCTGTTTTATGCATTTTTGTGGCGCCATCTGTCGAGTAAAAGTAGCTTTATTTGTGTTTTAGTATATATTTTTCTAAAGAAAAAAATATGTTTTTAAATAAATATATCGGTTTTTCTATAGCTTATTCGATATTCGAACATGCGACGCCATAAAGGAACCATAAATGATAGGCAAGCGCTTTTACCAACCATGCTTTGGCGACTTCGTGATTTTTCTGTTATTTACGAAAGAGTTGAATGTTTTTACAAAAGGTTAATTTGTCACGGAGGTGTAGAGGTGTAGAGCAGGACTTCGCAACCGGTGTGCCACGGCACAATGGTGCGCCTCGATAAGGAACCCGGTGTGCCGCGGCATTTTCGTAGTTATATAAAAAGTAAGAGCTTTGATGTATTTTATTTTAAAGTTACGCCCGAATAGCGTTTATATCGTTCTGTAACTTCTCAATTTACCTGTCGATCAAGTGCAATAAGACATACCCAACAAGGGGAGAGGTGGAATTTGCTGCTCCACCTCTTTTAAACTTCTTGCCATCCTATTACTTTCAATTTTTGAAAACGGATTCTTATTTCCACGAAATCAACTAATTATACTGATTTTTTTTCTAAATCTTCCGCAAACGGGAGTATTGCCCCCTCCCCCAGGCAGGGATCGTGCCCTCCCTCCCAGAATTTTAGAATGAAACGCATATTTTATCAGCGTGCAAAGAAATTGTATGTGGAATGCTAGGACCCGGAGTAGAGATGAGACGGGCTCGGGCTCTAGAACCAATAATAGGTTTCGGGCTCGGGCGGGCTCGGACTCAAGCAAGGATATTCAATCGTCAATCTCCAAACAAATTCAAAGCAAATAAACATTTACCTACTGTGAGAAAATGAAAGGAACGTTTAAATCAGTTCAATCAATATGAAAATTAAACCAAAAAAAAAAAGGAATTAACGCTTATTTATAGTGGTTTTTTTTGCGATTACTTATGTAATACGTCATACAGTAACGCATTTGAAGTGGAGCATTTCGAGAAAATTTTTAAACTTCTGTTAAAGAAGAACATTTGACATAACATTTTCCATTAACAGAGAGATCATGTCCGATTGTAGAAGGTTCGGTTTTTGATACAAGAAAGTTTACTTCGGGCTCGGGCGAGCTCGGATTTTGGTCCGAGACAATATCACCCGGGTTCGGGCGGGCTCGGTTACAAATTTTCAGGCTCGGGCGGGCCCGGACTCTCAAAAATGAACCCGAACTCATGTCTAACCCGGAGCAGAGAAGGAGGTGGCCCGACTGAGACTTTCTTAAGGTACTATCAGGAGAAGAATTGATGACACGTCGGGTGATATAGAAGCAGCATTGGTAGAGAAATTACGAGTAGCTGTAAAATTTGCATTCCAAGTTGATGAATTTCCAGACATCAGAAGCTATGCACAACTCATAGCCATTGCGCGCTTTGTTGATGAGGGACGCATTAAAGACCATTATCTTTTCTGCGGGGCCTCTGTGGCGCTGTGGTAGAAGCTGTGTCTTCTAAGCCAGAGATGTCGGTTCGATTCCCATCTCGCCCTGGGTGTTCTCCCTTTCTCATGTATTGTAAATTTTTCATTTGTATTGTCCTGAGAAATAAATTTGGAAATACGTTGTGGATTATTGGAGGTATAAAGCTTCTCCGCTGAGAATAGCTAAGGATCTTAATGTGTGTTATAAAAAGATCTGAAAAGTAACGGGATCCAGTGGCAAAATTGAACGAGTGTTTGCACCGACGGAGCTGCTGCAATGACAGGACCTATCATAGGGTTCCTGTCGAATGTCAAAAATCGTAACCCAAGAGTTCAAACCATAAGCTGTTTCATACATCGTGAAGCTCTCATGGCATAGAACTTACCAGATGAGCTGAAGTCAGCTTTGGTTGAAGTCGTGAAAATCGTGAATTTCATAAAATCGAGGCCGCTTAATTCTCGTCTTTTCTCTGTACTTTGTGAAGAAATGGGGGCAGATCACCACTCCCCTACTTCATCATACAGAGATTCGCTGGCTTTCACGTGGTGAGGTACCATCAAGAATTTTGAATTGAGGATCGAGGTAAGACAGTTTTTGATTTTAAAAAACGAAATGCATTAAGCAGTTTGTTGCAAGACAAATATTGGCTGACAAAACTAGCGTACTGTCTGACCATCGCTTACATAAAAAGGCTGATATCCGGTTTACAGACGGAAATGGACAGGTCTATTACCTTTCAGGGATAGTAGTTTTCTGATACAGATGTGCACGCTTGTCTCTTAATTATTTTGACTCAGTTTTTTAAAAATGGCAGTCTATTCACTGCAATCATTTTAAAATCAAAACTATATTCGATCGAAATTCTCACTCAAAAACTAATTGATTTATTTTGTTTATATGATTTTGAGCTTGCGATTTTGCTTTTAAGTTTCCGAACGAAATGAAAACACATTATTTTCTTTTTGTTGTTTTCATAGAAACTCATTTTGTTTCCGCTCATTTTCACTTCAATCAAGACAATAAATAAATAAAGCCTTGGTGAAATTATGAAACGCGTGCTTTAAAATCCCATTGGTATTTTACCTTCTCCCCAGCTAGATTCATTCAGATGGAATCATCTTAACTTGGCTCATTGCCAAATTACATGCAAACCGTGGTCAAACAGTACATGGCTGTCATTTTTGAACACCTTAACGAATGGAATCGGAAAATGCAAGGACAAGGAGGGAATTTGGTTACATGTATGGACAAGCTAAACGGGTTCAAATCAAAAATTTAGCTGTGGAGAGAAGATGTAGACCGTGGCTCATTGGACATGTTCAAACGGACCGTCAACATGGTATGTGAAGGAAATGACATGGAAGAAAAGCTGCTGAATGTGGTGGCAGAGCATTTAGTCATACTTCAGGACAAGTGTAAGCACTGTTTCAAGAATATTAACAAAGAACAGTATGACTGGATTCGCGATCCATTCTCTTCATCTGCGGATGCATCAGTTAAAGACCGTTTTTTGAAGGCGCGAGAAGAATTTATTGACCTCAAAAGCGACCGTACTCTTAAACTTAAGTTAAACGAAGTTCCTCAGGACGAATTTTGGTTGCTGGTAAAAAATGAGTATCCCACCATCTCTTTGTCTTGCTATTGATGCGCTGCTACCATTTTCAACTACATATCTTTGCGAACTCAGCTTCTTTGTCCTCACACTTATAAAAAACAGCAAGAGATCATCTCTAAAGAGCCTGGATCAAGAACTTCGTTTAGTTCTTTCCAACATAGAGCCGAACATCAAATGTCTTTGCTCCTCAAGGCAGGCTCAAGTGTCTCATTAGTGTCAAACGGAAGTTAGGTGCTTGGTTTTAATTTCTTGCTTGCTTCTTTCTTGAAACATTTTTTGATAACTCGTTTATCTGCAGTGTGCACTTTAATGAGATGTTTGACAGAAATGCTTTGAAATATATTAGGCATAATTTTCTGTAAAGTCTGATATAGGTAGGTAGTTTTGTTGTTCATTATCAACCTCAATAAATTCGAAATATTTCTACTTTCTAAATAAATTTAAATACACTACGTTAGTTATACAGTAGAACCTCTCAATAACGGACACTAAGGGGACCTGACATTTTGTCCCTTAAATAGAGGTGTCTCTTATTCAGAGGTGGATGAATCGATGCATGCTGTGTACTTAGTAGTATAATATCACAATAAACATTGACTATTAACACTTAAGGATAAATACTGAAAATGTCTCATTATATTAAATAAAATTCATAATTATTCAAATTTCTAAGTTTATACTATTTTATTAGTTGAAATTTGATCAAAAATTTTGTAATGACAAAGTTTTGTAGCATACAGAGATAATTTTAAAGTAACTCATTACATGTATTTGCTTTATGTTATGTAATTTACAATGTAATACTATTTGAATTACAATTAATGTTCAAATTTTTTAAGTTTTATATACAAAGCTATTTAGTTGCTGTGCACTCTTCGTTGGCCCTGAACCTACTTGAATAAATTGTTGAGAGGGCGAACTATGCATGTTAATTTCAGCAAGTTTTTTTTTACAATACATTACTTGTTTCCTTTGCATATGTTTATGTCAAACTTACCTCAATTAATTTTTAGAGGAAAAATGAAACTTAAATTCCAGTAAATTCACTATTTCTTAGGTGCTTATACATTATTTCTTGCTTTTTTTTTTGTTTTTGTGATTGTCCCTTAAACAGAGTGTCCCTTAATTAGAGGTAAATACATGGAAGTCCTAATTCGAAGGGACTGGGACCAGAAAAAATGTCCCTTAAATAGAGGTGTCCCTTATTCGGAGGTGTCCCTTAATGGAGGTTCTACTGTAATTGTTTTACTTATATGAGTCCCCCCCCCCCTCCCCGTCTTTTTACCAGTGAATGAGAAAAGTATTTCTACATTACCATTGTACATTCTACATTCCCATACTACATTCCCAAGCAAATTGAGCCTGAAAAATGCGTGAATGCCTGCTGCGTGTTGAACTTTCATTGAGATTTAAAATTAAAAACAAATGAAAGAAAAAAAAAATCCTATTTCTATTTTCATTATTCTTAATGATGCAGCTCAGCCCGAGTCACACTAATAGGGTTTTCGAAACTCAAAGTGAAGGCTTAAAATCGTGCTGCCATCTAGTTGATAAGAAAGGTAAAATATTGAAGTATAACACTCATTTTGAGTCTTACATTTCAAATTTTTTCGGAGGGTGTCATGGCACTGACTGTAGCTGAAATTTTCAGGGGTAGAGGTGTTTTTTGCATAGTTTTCTTTTACTGGGGGGTGGGGCGGTGGGGTGAGGGGGTTCCCCTTCTTGGGGACCAAAATCTTGGTATTAGCAATATTTCGGCAGTTGCACCAAAGCTCTTGGGAAGGGGGGGGGGGTGGACACCGTTGCTATTTAGACATGAATCAGGGAGGGGTAGGCATATGGTTGATGACACCTCCTTTTTCGGCTAAATGCTGCATAAGCACTGTATTTTGGACTAGGGAACAGGAGGGAATGGAAAAGGGGGTAGCTCATGATGTGCTTGGGGGGGGGGGGGCTTTTTTCACTAAAAAAATGGTCAATGAAAATTGTATATAAAATGTATTTGTTTTTAAATGGGATTTCATGATGCAATATAGGTGTCTTAGGAGTACATACGCTATCGGTTTCCTGTAGAAGGTCCTTTTATTTGACATTTTTAAAACACCATTTTGAATAATATACAAAATATACTTCCTTTTCGTGCTGAAATAGAAACAAATTATACAAAAACAGAGTCGCCTATAAGCGCTAAGTTTATTTCGTCTTAGAAGGAGGTAGGGGTCTTCAGGAGTGCATTTGCCGAAGGGATGCAGGAAGAGCGGATGATCGGAGTCTGCCCAAAATTTTGGATTTTTGATATCTCAGAGCCCTCTTCATCCCAAACGTTGAATTCCAAAGCAATTAATTTACGTAGCAGAAAAAGCATTTATTCAAAGCATTTTTTTAAAATTTAATTCAAAAAGTTGAGAGAAGAAGGCAATTTTTTTACTTCCTTTTACAAAAAAAGAAGTATTGTATTCGCGAAAAAATTTTCAACAAAAAATCGGCCTTAATTTCCATTTTGCTCACCCCCAAATGAATGTTGAGTTTTTTTTTTCAACCACACCACACGTGGATATGTGCCTAGGAACGTACAGACACCCGAAATTTTGACGATCCCCGAGATAATTACGACGAGTTTTCTCGTGACGTCTGTATGTACGTATGTATGTGCGTATGTGTGTATGTATGTCGCACAACTCAAGAACGGAATGTCCTAGAAAGTTGAAATTTGGTACGTAGACTCCTAGTGGGGGTAGTTGTGCACCTTCCTTTTTGGTTGCATTCGGATGTTTCTAAGGGGGTCTTTTGCCCCCTTTTGGGGGGAAATCATTGTTAATTTCGATGTAAACTCACGTGGTGTTTTAATTTGAAGGACACTTGGCGATATATCTCCAGTCATTTGGTCGCCAAGTTTTGTCGCCAACTTGGCGACAAATTTGGCGTTTTTTTTTCATTTTTTAAAAAAAAATCTGGTTTTAATTTGGTACTGTTGGTGATATTTAGAGAGTAAACTATTGAATCATATTAAAACTGCCAATAATGAGAAAATGACATTTAATTGGAGTAAAAGGAAGTCATGTGATGCACACATCAGCTCGTTTCTTTAAAAAAAAGAACTGCTTTGTTTATTTTTAGTATTCCATATTCGTTTCGGTGACGACAAAAGGCCTGCGAATGGTTTCATCCAGCCTTAATTTCTTTTCGTTTTTTTAAAAATATCTCTACACTAAACACGTGTGAAAGCGGTTTATTATATTTATTTTTATTTCTGATAAGAGTGGGTGAGGGAGACGATTAAATGAATATATTATCATTATTTTTATTTTTTTTATTTCTTCGGAAGCGTAGAAAAAATACCGTTTTATATCTTTGTCGATTTCAGTGCCATTCTCTTACAGCTCAAAACAACATTATAATTTTTTTTTCTTGCCACAGTTAATATAGCACAACAATCTGTATACTTTCCGTAAAAGCTAATTTGTGTGTGTAATCTTTATGAAATATTATCTAATATTACCTAAAAAATTAAGTACCTAATTTTTGTATCATTCTTACAACCCTTTTAAAGCGTCATGTCTCATTAGTTGTGAAAGCAAAACATAACAATATATATATATTTACAACTGAACATATATATACCCGTTATAACGACTAATTTGTTAAAATGAATAAGTCGCAGAAAATCTGAATACTGAATATATCCTTACTTTTTACATTCAAAGAGGCGTGTAGAAGTAAAAAAGGCTTCGACTAAGTTATTCAAAAAATGTTTTTTTCCTTAATTTTTATTACCTGAATAGAAGGGGTTGCAATTCGCAATGGTAAAAGTGGAGGTACGCAAAACGAGGGTGGGGGGGGGGGGCGGTACATAAGCAATACTATGCAAGTAGTGTTGTCTGTGATTGGTATCTCGAATACTGTGTTCAACCCTGTGAATTATACAAAGAGCGTCCTCCTCTCTTATATAGTCATTGGTTTTTAAGAATGCTTTTCGTTGTAAATATTTTTGTCTCACTCTAACCATCTCAAAGTCTTTTTTGGTTTACCAATATGCTGATCAATTTGCACGTAGAAAAGTGAGTCTTACTAATTGCAAATTTCGAAGTTATCTCAATATAATCATATCCGTGTTCTATTTGTTGTTTAAAATCATCACAATCTCCAGCGCATACATTCAAGAAACCTTACTTGAATTAGTGTTTGATTAGTTGAGCGGATAAGTCGCCAAGTTTCAAATATACGAAAATATTTTTTTGGTTTGCCAACCTGTATTATGCGTCTGTACAAAGTGGTCCAAAAGTAGGTACTTCCCCTTTTTATTCTCAACACTGTGTTGTTAATGGTTGAATGTTTGTTATATACAGTTATCTTGAAATATTAAAAGTCCTAAACATTGATAGAATACCATCCATGTCGCTACACAGCTAATTCCTGCACCATGCTCTCGCAGATGTTTTGCAGCAAAACATCTCCGAATCCCCGAAACTACTACATCTGCATCCGCAATGCATCTGCAAGAACATGACGCAGAATTCAGCTGCGTTGCAACATGGATGGTGTTCTACCGATTTTTATGACTCTTATGACTTCAAGATTAGTATGTATAACAAACATTCACCCATAGGTGACATAATGTTAAATATGAAAGGGTTGAAGTCTACTTTTGGACCACTCTGTACCGTAAACGCGGGCTACTTTGGTCCTAGGGTCCTTTTTTGGCCCAAATGGAGAAAAATATACAACTTTGTCAAACTTCAGGAAGCAATTTTTAAAAATATTTTGACAGAAACAGCTAAAGAGCATCCCCAAGCAATCAGTAATGTGTACCAAGCAGTTCCATTGCTCTGTTCAAGAAGCAGTACCAGTGGTTTCGCGTTCCTTGTGCTGATCTATGTCTTCATAACCTCTCAAACTTTTTTATGTAGAAGCAGTTGCACATCAGCTAAGAGATTTTTAAGTACCTTTTTATGAGCGCTATTTAATACTCTGTGGCGTAGTGTAGTTGTACTTCACATTTCTGCGAAAGTTTTTATTTAAAAATTTGACAATTACAACATACGTACATATCCCTCAACCTAAAAACTACTGCCTACTTTTTTGGCCCAACGGAGAAAGAGAGAGATTGCTTCTCTCTCTTTCTCCGTTCAATTCATCAGAGCTCAGTTACATGGCTTTTATTATGAAAAATGAAGAAAAACTGAAAGTTTTTACAGCTTTAGAAAAAATTGACCTAAGTTGCATCAACTTGTTACAAATTTTGTTAAATTTGTTGAAAAGTTAACGAATTTTTGTCGCTGAAGACTGAATGGGCTCAGGTTTTCATGGATAGCTGTTTATGTGAGAGAAGAAGGAGCTAACGTTGAGAGTATGGAACGCACCAGCAAGTTTTGGAAGTGGTGGACAGTTTAGGATCCTTTGTTTTGCGAATGGTGTTCGGTTGGTAAAATTATTCAACCTCTAAAACTAATGAAAGGATGGTTATTAGGGAGGCTAGAGGTGTGTGCGACCCCTTAATTTTTTTCAAACACATGTATCAATACAGAGAGAGATAGGGAGTAGATTGATTTTCTTGTATATGAGAGTTATTAAATATTAGCATTAGAAACCTAATTGTAAGTTTAACATTAAGTCAGAAGTATGGGAGCCTGGGGTCTCTCCCCCGGAAATTTTTCCAAATTGTAGCCCTAAAAACGCAATTTTAGATGATCTCTGGTGATGTTAGGGAGAGCCTAGGTTCGAGGGTCCTCCTCCGGCAATTTTTTGAAAGTGAAACTCCGAACTTGCATTTATATATTATCTTCAATTATGTTAGGAAGATGAGGTCCGGGAAAAGTGGTGTAAGGCTACATTTTTCACACTACGTTTAACTTTTAAGAGATCAAACGATGAATTGGCTCGTTACGTTAATGAAATACATTGTATCGAGAAAAAGAATGGTTGGTGTTCTTTGTTTTTATAGGTGATCATCGTCTTCTACAGCGCTTCATTCCTCTTTTCGTAATAGATCCTATATCCACGCACTTGCAATACATTCGTTATTTTTTAATTAACAAGCAAAATATTTAATTGAAATAATTTATGTGGCAGAACAAGGTTTGCCGGGTAAGCTAGTATATCTATATAAATGTCTCACATTTATGTCCAACTTTTGCTTCGATAAAAGACTCAAAGACTTGTTCAAAGAAAGTTTAAGAAGAAATCAATCCAATGTGGGTGATAGATCAATTTTCTTTTGTTCTGGATGCAGTAATTATTCCGAATCATTTGTAAAATTCAGAACTGACAGAAGATTGAATAGATTAGATATAAAGAGGATAAGAGCCAGTCTTTATGGAGGATATAATTAGAAGAAGGATCATAAAAAGAAAGGCTTTTTAATGATTTTCTTCCAAAGTAATGTCTTAAGTAAGAAGCGGAAGTTCGTTTGAGATAATACTAAAATAGTACAAATGCTCAGTAAATTTTGTTCTCAGAGAAATTTCTAATCATTTATTTTAGAAAAAAAGACGAAAAGGAAATTTAAATGCTTCATACTAGAAACGTCTGTGTACTGCTTTCAAATGTTCAAAGAATATCAATAAGCTATTATCAAATATTTCTCGGAACAATAAATCATTTCAGCAGTTTTGTGAGCTCAAAACATACGATTCGAATAAAATAGTTATGTGTATGGTGATTTTTAATGACTTTGAAGGAATTGTTGCAGAATAATTCATTGTTTTGATGACTTTTAAAGTATGGAAGAAAAAAAAAACAAGCACCGCGTTTTTGCACTTCATTGAGTAATTTCTTTTTACAGCGTTATTTATTTATTTATTTTTGTAAGTTATAAATGTCAAAAACTGATTTTTTTTAAATCTAGATGAATTTGAACCAAATCATTACAAAAAATATTACTTTGAGAACTAGTAGCTCAGAGATTAGACTAGAAATACTTTTTACAATTTTTGTGGTGCGTGTAGTAGCTATGAAATGTATTTTCACTCATTTTTTGTGTTTGAATCATAGCATCTTCACCTTTTGTTTGTTTAACTGTAGAATAAAAATCGAAATATTTGTTTTATTTCAGTCAGTAATATTTCTGCTGCTTAAAATAATTATGTTGCTCTAAAAGATGTTAATAATTTATTTACGATAAGTAATATTTCAGGTCAATCATTCATTTTTTTCTTCCAATCTTAAACAACGTTTGTTCACTAGGTTGATCCTCGTCATGAATAATGTTCATGATTTCATGAATAGTGCAACAAGGAAAAACTACAAATAAGTTACAATCAAAATAGTACATTGATACTTTTTTTGACAAAAAAATTATTTGTCCTTGTTCCCCCGTTATCGAGGTCTTAGAGTCAGTCAAAATTTAAGAAAAGTGCCAAATTTAAAGACTTGGCGAGAAATTGAAGATACCACGAGGTCAAGTCAATTTGAACGAGCCACGATATACCTTGCCAAGAGATTTCACCGTCGGCATGTGTGGAAGGACTTCCATCTGTAAAGCGTGTATAAGATGGCTCCTATTACTCACCGAAATTCGCTAAACTTGGCTGCTTAAAAAAAAAAAAAAAAAAAAAAACTGACAGACTTGATGATCTCATAGTTCAATAACGGGTGCATGAGGACAAATAATTTATGCGTGCATAGATATAGTTTACCATGCTTTTTCAATTTCTGAGTTTTTTTTTTTTTTTTTCATTTTTACACAATCGTATGGTTATGGTCTGTAGTAAGTGGTTTTCAGTTTCGTTTTGCACGGAGGGAACATTTTAACGTATACATTTGCATTTCATTTCCAGAATTTTTAACTTTGTGGTTTTAATTGCGACGTATTTGAATGCATCGCAAAGAACCATTATGCATCAGAATGAAAAATATCATTTTTCTCAAAATATTTTTTTGCATCTGAAAAATAGTAATTTGCTCCTGTTTCCGGGTATGACTGTCTGTAAAGTAAGAAAAAACGTCAAAAATAGCACAAATTGCCAATTACAGCAGACACGTGTTTCGGCGTTACAGGTAACGCCTTTTTCAATGCAAAAAGTAATGAGCTTATGGATGAAAGGCCTTTGCTTGCATTCCTATTGGTTCCTGATCGGTTTATAATTTTCTCATTGGTGTTTGGTTTATCCGCTATTTTTATCTTTTAAGCTGCATGCCTATCTGCTCTTGGCTTTTGTCGGATGTCTTTTCATCCATAAGCTCATTACTTTTTGCATTGAAAAAGGCGTTCCCTGTAACGCCGAAACACGTGTCTGCTGTAATTGGCAATTTGTGCTATTTTTCACGTTGTTTTTTCTTACTTTACTGTTCAGCACAAAGGTATTTATTTATCTTATAACTGTCTGGTCATAAAATGATTTTTATCACAAAAAATCCAATAAAAAAAAAAAAAAAAACCTGCCTATTGATTAAGAAATACCTAATGTTTAAAGCAGCTCTTGCTGTCGGTTGGTTGCATAAAGGGCTGTTTTAATCTGATTTTCCAGACCAATCCTTTATGTTTTTAACTGCTCAAGATGTGTTTTACTGCTTTTATCGTTCGTTAGCGGCGAAAACGTGACCAGAATAAAGAGTGCGGTGCTCATTAATCTTCATAATTTGGTAAAATGGCTGCCGCAACGTATGAAAAATTCAGTAAAAAGGTGTTTTGGCAGAGCATGAGCAAAAAGATGTGAGCTGCTAAGTGACGATGATTAACATTTGCTGCATGGTAGTTACACGACTTGCATTTACGCAAAAAAAAAAAAAAAAAACCATTACGTTTTTATCCGCTTCGCTTAAAGATTATTTTTGTGAAGAATCCTTGTAAGACGAAGAAAAAAGCTACCTTGAATCGACTGAATCCAAAGTAGCATTACGATTCCAACATGACAAAGAAATAAAAGAATATATTATTCTCCAATCTAAGTAATACCTCATTTCTGATCATTTTACTATTTTTAAGAAACTCTTCCTTAATACACGAGAAAATATTTCTGGTGAAATTCCAAGTGCCGCAACATCTTATTTCACCCCTTTTCAGCGTATAAAAACGTCTTCATTCTCTTCGAGAACCACCATTCAATGGAAAATCAATTTTAATACCAAATATCCAATGCAAAAGAAATGCCTGCATATTGATTAAGAAATACCTAATGTTAAAGCAGCTTTTGGTGTTGGTTGGTTGTGTAAAGGCTATTTTAATCTGATTTTTCCAGACCGATCCTTTATGTTTGCTCAAGATGTGTTTTACTGCTTTTATCGTTCGTTAGCGGAGAAAACGTGACCGGAATAAAGAGTTCGGAGCTCATTAATCTTCATAATTTGGTATAATGGCTGCCGCATCGTATGAAAAATTCAATAAAAAAAGTGGGCCTTTGCAGAGTATGAGCAAAAAGATGTGATCTGCTAAGTAACGATGATTAACATGTGCTGCATGCTTTCTACACGACTTGCATTTACGCAAAACACAGTGAATCCGTATGTTGATTCTCTCCCTTTTTTTAAAAATCCTTATTAAGGAGTTTGTGGATTTTGTTAATGGATGTGATCAATATTTTCCAATGAAAATCGTTATTTCCGAAGAAAATAGCTTTCCTGAAAGAAAAGTGAAATTAATGACATTGAAGTCGTAATTCGAGGGCTATATTACTTTTTTTCTTCCTTTGCACTTGTGTTTGCATTATACTCGTCTTTCTACTTTATCATGTTTGTAGTCAAAATGATACATTTAAAATTAGGGTCTTATTCATAGTTTTTTTGAATAACTTGTTAAGGTATAAATTATTGACTTAATACATTGCACATTTTAAAACAAATGTACAGAAAAAAATTCTTACTGATGCGTGTAAATATAAAGTTAGTACACTTTTCAGAAACAAAACTCATTTTTACTTTCATCAATATCTAATATTTTGAAGAAAGTATTAGATTCGAGAAAATTTTTGAATTTGGAAATTTCACGGATTTGTGCGTTTTGAGTTGTGCTAAGTAAATTTTGACTATTTTTGGAAAATGTCTGTCTCACACATACAAAGGATATTTTTGCTTAACATATGGGCTAGCGAAAAAGCAAAGTTGCAATTCGCAGTTCCGAAAGCATTGCTGATTTTAAAGTAAATTTCATTTCATTCTGCCAATAATTTCATTTTTATTTAAATTCAGCTCCAATTTTATGCAAACAAATTTTATTAAAATTACATTTAAAACACTGCATCAGTTCTCCTCTTTTAAGTCTTTATTTCTGATTTTGTCGGTCAAAAAGTATGTAAAAAAAGACACTTTAAAAAAAATACACAGTATACAGATGTCAAAAATTGGTAAATGTCAAGTTTTGAGGAGAAACAAATGGCAACCTTACTCATTACGCAGGATATTCCACAGCAAGACTCTGATGCATTTGAACCTGTTCGTTCCAAGGTTAAAATAAACACGCTATTGTTTTAATCTTTGATCGAACTTTGCACATTTTCACACGAGAAATCTTCGGAAGAAAAATAAAAAACAGTTGTTTAACTAAAAACACATTACAATTTTTTTTTTTTTTTAACTTTTTCAATTTGAGAAGTTTCGGAAAAGAATTCATCTGAAATATTCATTAACTCCCTGGGAGGTCTCAAAGCTTATTTTTTCTTCTTCACTGAGATTAGCAAGTTGTGGTTTCGTCGCATTTGATAGAAAAATCTGTGGCAGAGCGAGCAATATCGCAATCGAAAAGGTTTTTTTTTTTTTTTTTTTTTTTTTTTTTTTTTGCTCATCAGTAGCACTGACGGTGCGCAATAGTTGATTATAATGTTGGAGCGATATGGTTTATGCTTAACAAACACATTTCAAAAGTAATTTTTGTGAAAGTTGTTTTACGAAATTATATACTATGCTTAAAACTACTTAGGACATAAGAATGCTTAAATTCAATATGCATTTGAAGAAATTAAACGCTTTCAATTTAATTACACAATTTAGAAAAACAAAATAGAGGAGAGAAGTGATTTTTGTGTCCATAGTTACACGCTTATAAACAATGTCCGTATTACTTTGTATGGAATTCTGGTTAAAAATGATTTATCCCCCATTTTCAAAATGTTTCTCTAGTAATAAGACATCTAATCTCATATTTTTCTGTGGCTTCAGGTGAAAGGAATTTCAAAAAACTAAAAGCTCTTAAAAATTACTTGAGAAATAATCTAATCCAATAAAGTCTATCGGATTTGGCCATCATCTGAAAAAAATTCAAAATCTCTGAGAAAAAATGAATTTACTAGAACTAGTAGTGCATTTGTTTCTGGAAGCCAGAAAAGTTACTATATATGTAACTCTGTATTAGAAAGTCTTTGTAGAAGGATTCATTTAAATACCTTTCGTTTCATTAGATTTATGCATTGATTCCTTTTTTTTCATTAGATTGTATTTTCTTAGTAAACAATATTGTTTTGCATTAAAGTATATTTTTGTTTGTTTATTATTTTTTTAATATTTTGTCGCTCGTATAATCTAATAGCTGGCTGAGTTTTTCCTTCAAATTTTATTTGCATTTTTATTAATGTTTTACTTTTAACTCTTACATGTAGTTCTTAAAATCTAAGTTAAGTATTAGTCAAAACATGAATAATTTTACAAGGGAGTCGCATTATGTCTTTTCAGGCTAGCGACTGGCCCCTTGGCATTGGCCTAGGGTGCCTTTAAATAGTTGTTTCGGATTTTTTTTTTTTTTTTTTTTTTTTTTTTTAAGTACGAACTAAATTTTTGGTCTCTACGATTCCCTCAAAAATAGTTCTATAAAAGGGCCATAGATGGCGGTACCTATCAAAGATTATTTCTACCAAACCTAGGGCAATTCCGTTGTTGTCATTGAGAAAAATCCGTTTTTTATTATAATGTAAGTAGTTCGGTTAATATAATCAGGTGTGTTCATTAGCTAACCATATAATTGGTGTGTGTGTGTGGGGGGGGGGGCTCGTCCTTGGAAGGGAGGGACACCCCTACGTATATAACCTGTAATGAATTATGTCAATAATTAAAATCTGAAGCGTCGAAAACAGATCGGGCTTCTTGAAGATGTACAATAGCTGAAGAGTGTATTATGGCTTTGGAAAATGAAAAATTACATATTTGTCGAAATCTGCGTAAACGGAATCAAATTGTGTTCCAAAGTGCTGAAACTTCCTCATTACTAAAAGCATGCAGCCATAAATACAGAATCAAGAATTGCTGTTAGGTTTTAAAGCATTATTTATTTATTGATTTTTTTGTTTATTTAAAACAGTCTCTTTTTTTCCTTTCCAATCTATATGCTCTGTAGTTTTTTCCTCCATATTTTTCTTTCTTTCTTTTTTTTTTTGAGTTAACTTTAAATTATTCTTTTAGATTTTTTATTATTACCGCTAAATATCATTCAATAAGGAGACTAATAAGTCGCACTTTATTAAGTTTTACTCTATTTGTTAGCATTTTTACTAATAAGTACTTCCACGTAAAGCAATCTCAAAAAAATAAGCTACCTATGCTGTAAGAAATATGTATAAGTCCAATATTAAACAAATCATACTATTAAAAAATTGTAACATTAAAAAAATAATAGTCAATTAAAAACATTTCTTTTAAGCGGCAAATGAAAATGAAAAACATATATGTTTAATAAGTTTAAAATCCCCATTATTTTAAGGACATCTGTCCTTAAAAATCTCTGACAGAATGAAGGTCATTGTTTCCAAATAACCTGAACAGTCCTTCTAAAAATTCATATCATTATTAAAAAAAAAAAATATCGAAGAACCGTGTTAGGAAAAAGGAATATTTCCGAAATAACATAAACAGTCCCTCTATAAACCCCATCAAAATATAGAAGACAGTCTCTTATGAAACGATTTAATAACGTTTCAGTCCCTTTAAAAATATTTATTAAAATAAGGAAGGCAGAAAAATTCTTTACCAAAATTCAAAATGATATTGGTAAAGATTTCAAAGTTATTTTATTGATCATTTGCCATGTGCCGAAAATAAATGTTCATCACTCATTGGCAAAATAGTAACATAAATTTTTTTAAACAATTTTCTCTTGCATATGCTATAATGGCGATATAAAATAACGCCTCTTGCGATCGCCTATGAAAATGAAATGGCAGCTCAGGAACGTGAAATCTTAGACTTTTTAGCGAAAAAGAAGGGGAAAAAAACTACTATAACTTTTCCACTTCCTCTATCAGATCGCGTTTCGAACTAAAAATATTTCCGAACAATTACACCTTATTCTACATCAAAAAAAAAAAAAAAAAGTACTTCCAAGGATATTTTCTGCTCTTAGTTTAATTTGCCTTATTCTGCCTGAACCAGCATCAGCTCACATAAGGAAAAACAAGATTGTGGAATGGAAACAATATTTTTTTTTCGAAAAATATAAAATATTAAGAAAATAATGAACACTATAGTTAGTAAAAAAACAAAAATCAAGTTTTGAGCTTATGTAAGCCGACCTCGTAACACATTTCATGAATTATTGTAAAAGAACTGACTCGAAATATTTTACAACTTTTTTAAAAACTTTTTAATGATAATATTAACATCTATCGTATATTGGTATTATACTTTTTCAAACTCTACATATATTGCGTAGACGCAAAAAAGATTTTGTATATAATTTATCGCTACACTGCAGAAAATAATTGTTGTTTTTATAGTAATATAATGTTTTTTCCTACAGTTTAATTACTGCTCTGCTAAATAATAGAAAGAAAACTGTAAAACTGTTTTACGTTGCGCAAAACGATGCGCAAAAGGTGTTTCTTTTCATACGGGAAGTTTCAAAGATAAACTATTGAATTCAAGGTATCGACAGCCAAGTTTGTTGTTTTTTCGGGTGTGCTGAGGCAGGACTGCTCAGCTGCAACCCAAGTTAAAAGTAAGTGCTAGTTATATTATTCACTAACTTTTCCTCAAAATGTAGTTTCTTTATCATCGTGAATGTATGTAAAATAACAATGTTTATTTTGAAATCATAATTCGTATTCCAATATTCGTTGATGTGGACTTAGCGATTTTATTTTAGTTGCTAAGTAGTAGCGATTGCTTTATAGCAAAAATCCGAGTAGTTGTTGTAGTCCT